>NW_019739216.1:0-92303 GCF_002891405.2 Cryptotermes secundus
GGGCTGGAAGCAGAGTATTAAGTTGCCTGTTTACCTTGTTCTCAGAGTGGAGGAATGGAGGTATAACTACGCAAACTTCTCCCTAAGGTCCGGAGCTGGAAGCAGAGTATTAAGTTGCGTGTTTACCTTGTTCTCAGTGTGGAGAAATGGAGGTATAACTATGTAAACTTCTCCCTAAGACCCGGGGCTGGAAGCAGAGTATTAAGTTGCCTGTTTACCTTGTTCTCAGTGTGGAGGAATGGAGGTATAACTATGTAAACTTCTCCCTAAGATCCGGGGCTGGAAGCAGAGTATTAAGTTGCCTNCCTGTTTACCTTGTTCTCAGTGTGGATGAATGGAGGTATAACTAACTGCAAGGGCTCCTCACCTCACCACTGGATTTGTACTTTGGAGTAGCTCGGTTGCAATCTCGGCCTAAATACAGAATATTACTTTCACTTTTCTTTGTTTCCTCAGTTACTCGAGGAAAAATCCGGGATACTATTTCGATTAGGCCAAGACCGCTTATTTCAAATCACCAGCCACCCTACCATTCGGCGCTATATGCTGTATACACTGAAAGCTTCATATTCGTATAACAATAGAACTTTAAGCTCGGAAGTAGACAGAGACGAACGTTCAACTTCAAACTGTCACCACTTTACCCCAGGGAAGAGAGTGTCCTGTACCAGTTACGTTGAGACTGGTTTGACCCCATAACATGTCTGGATGTGATGGAAATTATAAAGTCCCTCCCTCAACCGGAAATCGAACCCCGTTATCCAGAATTGTATTTTATAGAATATAAAGCCGCGTAGTCCAATGGAAGTCAATCCACGTTTCGGAGGAATATGTCGTCTCCATCTTCAGTGTCGAAGAATAAGCCGAGAAGGATGGAGGTGACCTGCTCCTCAGAAACGTCGGCAGATTTTCATTACAATACACAGTGCTATATCTTCACAACCACCGCTGCGAGAGCCTCAAAGGAACCCGAGTAATTAACTGAATGAGCACTGCATGCAAGCAGGCGACAGAGTAGAACAATTTCATGTATCTCAAAAGGCAAGAGAAGCATTTCGTAAAAATAACAAAAATGATTTCGTTTCTATCGATCCAACACTCGTTATGAGAACCAACGTTTGTCGTCTGTTTCCTTAGAATGTTGCCACAGTAGAGCCACCTGTTGCACCTCATCACAGGCACTCGTGACTTCAGGGGTGTCACTTTTCATATGGAAGCTTGGCGACTAGGGAACGGAGTGTTGACTCGAAGATGAGTGCGTTCACATTAATTGAAGTGGTAATTTGGAAAAAATTATTATATACGGATGCAGTGGTATGGACTGGATTGATCTGGCACAGGATAGGGACCAGTGAACGAGGCAATCAACCGTCGGGTTTCTTCAAAACTGTGGAAATTATTGAGTAGCTGCACAAATGTCATTTCCTCAAGAATGGTTCAGCCCAATGGAGTTAGTTAGATTATGAAGGGAATGTAAGCGGAAGCTCTTTTTCGGTATTCTGTAGGGACTGAGGCAAATTTCAAAATCTAAAACATGACGACGGGAAAGTGTCTAGCGTGGAACTCATAAACTGGAAGGAATTTTTAGACAGCAGTTCTCTGCTGGATCGAGTGTCTGGACAACGATGATCTTTCAAAATAAGAAGAGCAGGCTAAAATGTAGGCCTATGCGATCGCTATGCCCTCTGTGTTTGTATGACTCAACCAATCTTTATGAAACTCGATAAGTATATCATGGCACCTGAGGCCCTCTCAACGGCGTACTTCATAGATCCCTTCCATCCGTCTGTGTGTCTGCATGTGTATTCCCCTTAATTGCTGCTAGGTAACGCCAAGGAAAAACACGTCCCCGCGTCAAAGAATACAGACAACAACAGAAGAACTCTTAGATGAGACCTGTTCTATGCGGTCTGTGTAGTATCAGAGGAGGTTTTGTGGGCCTCTGTGTATTTCTCTATTATTGCTAGGCAACGGTTAGGTAAACAGTTCCCGCAGCAACGAAGAATTTTTGGAGGCGTCATTTTGTATATGGTCCGTGTCGTATCAAACGAAAGTAGGCGATTAGTTCTTCCCCAAATTTCTTGTTAAAGATTTCATGGTCAGTGGTTGGTTGTTTAGGTCTAATGAGCGCTCTTCTTCCTGTTACTCATTCAGATGATGTTCATCAGCACGATGATACATTCTTCTAAATTGCATGTACTCTGAAAAATTAATTCCCTGAAAACCGGAAGTCTGCAGTCAGAGAAGCACAGTAGAGACGTATATTGCTAGACAACGGCTAGCTAAAACACGTTTCCGCTGCAATGAATAAGCTTGTATAAATCATAGCGTTGCTCGGAGATTGTCACACGTTTTCGTGGTATCCGATGAAGCAGAGAATAACAGAGAAGAATCAATTGTTCGACTCCGTCCGCATGAAGTTAGCTTAGCCAGAGCTTTAGACATCCGGATCCAGAATTCGAGAGATCAGAGACTCTTCAAAATTAGTTCGACAGACATCGTTCAAGGCCGTTCAATAGTTGAAGTGTTACCAAGCAACGACTAAGCAAGCAGACGTTGAAGACTTTATTTTGTGTGTTATAGTTACAGTAATCTTTACAGTGTTACAATTAATTGTAGTTACGAACTGTGAGTATCCAATAAATCTACTCACCAATCCAAACTCCGTCTACGAATCAATAAAACACATAATAATAATAATAATAATAATAACGACGACGACAACAACAACAGTAACAGCAAGAAACACGATGACAACTCCAATTTTAATTCATATTTCCCAGTCATTCTTTGAGGTATACCCAAAGAAGGCCGGTCACGGTAGCCGGGCAGGTCTAAGGTATGAACTGTCTACACTCGCTTGGACGTTGGGATCGTGGGTTCGAATCCCACTAAGGGCATGAATTTTTATTGTGTGTATGCGTTTATTCTGTATGTTGTCCTACGTTCAGGCAGCGGCCTTGCGACGGGCTGATCACTCGTCCAAGGAGTCCTGCTCTCCGTGAAAAATGATTACAGAACAGAAGAAGAGACCTGGGCCTGAGTAGGCTTGAAGAGCCGTTGAAAAAAATATCCCAATAAGGTGATCCGTTCAGAGCAGTAGGATATGAAGCAATCTCCGCGGGGGTTAAATATGTCGTGATAAGTTGGTGAGGACAGACGGGCTATCGCTGTCCCGATTAAACTTACGGCAGTGAACTTTTGGATCGCAAGGTGTGAGCATAATGCCCTTCGGTAATCCGGAAGGGAAATCTCCGTTAGGGGCAAGGACCGTAAAACTGGCAGTAGGTTCAGGAGATAGCATCGGATGGGAAGGAGGCGACTGTTGGGTAATGGCATCGTATTCCTGAAGATTATCACTTGAATTCCTAAATGTCCTGCCCGCAATCTCTCCGAGACTCTCCTTTCTCGCCTGTCCATTCGGAATTCCGCTTGACTCTCTCTTCGAAATTACGACGACTAAGTAAATCTGCAAACTTCCTTCCAGAAGGAAGGTCCACATTACTGATTTCCCCACGTGTCACAGAACATCTGGTACGAGGTTATCACTTCATTAAACTTTTACATATTTCGGGAGTGCTGAGGTTGAGTGGCGACCTTCTTACAAATAGCTCACACGATATAAACTGGGATGTGACCGAGCGGGTCCTGCGACCGCTCACAGTTCAATCTAACACTTCACCATTTACTCAGCTTCTAAATTCAAGTTTCCAGTAAGTTCCAAAAGCTTTCTACGAGGACAAATGCTTACCAGGGGTACAGGCACCCTTGCCGCAATTATTCCGCACTGCCGCTGAATCTAGCTGATCGTGACGATGTTCCTGGTAGGAATTCGCAGTTGCATATTAAATGTTATAATTATTATAATATACTGTAGTTAAGAAATACAATTAAGTAGGGCGACGATCCAACGATTGCAAGACAATGTGAAATGTTTCGTATTATGAGGGATAACATGATGTAACAAACGCAGATATGGCCTATCCAGTGCCCAAGGAAAAAGGTTCTGTCTGTCACAACCCTATTGTTGTTGTAATCGCTAGTAGTCGCTAACCAAAGTTAACACAACCGATCTTGCATCACATGGTAGAGCATCAATCGATGAAGAAAGTTTTTGTATGGAAGGAGAAATAGTTTGACTAGCGGGTGTTCCATCTACCGAAAACTGAATGCAAAATCTTCACGTTATTCCTGGAGATGACGTTCTTCAACTGAAATCATATTTATTGCGTCCATACAGCAAACGCAGCGTCTACTGAATCGAATCAAACAAGGCTTTTAATTACATACGAGTACATTCCCGAGTCAGAAGAGTTGTCGAGAATGCATTCGCTTTCCAGCGGTCCGCGGCAAAGTTATATGTTCAGCTACGAGCACTGCTGTTCTCACATTCCCCTGTCTTCACAATATATTTAAGAGCCGCAGTTTGGTCTCCACTATATTTAACTCTGCGGACAGAAATTCAGCCCCGCAAAATACCGAACCACTGCGACTGAATGATGTTCGGCGAGCCTATCATGTACGGAAAATGAACTACAAACATTACTCTCAGACGTCTGGAGAAGCCTGTGTGGTTACTCGAAGAGGGTGAAGTAAGAGTAGCAGTGTTTCGGATAAAGATCCTAATGATTTATTTAACCCTAACGCTGAAATGTATTCTCTTTATTAATAAAAGAACGTACAAACTTAAGAGTGGCTCTGGGGCGCACCCAGCCCCTACCCAGTGGGTACCGGGAGCTCTATCCTCGGGAGTAAAGCTGACCACTCCCTTCCATCTAGTACTAGGTCAAGAATGGTGGAGCTATATCTTCACTCCCCCATATTTATTCATTTCATAGTGCTTAATTAATTAAGCACAGGGAAAAATTTAACCTTCACCTTTACATCTCTCTCTGGCTCTACAGCCCTCTGTTGGACCTTGGCCGTTTTTCAGATTCTTAATCCTCTACACAGCCGGTAGAACTCCTCGGACGGGGGATCAGACCACCGCAAGACCGCTCGCTACCTGCACACAGAACAACACAAACAGAATAAACGCACACAGATATCCCTGCCTTGAATGGGATGCGAACCCATGATCCAGTGTTCGAGCGTGCGAACACGGTTCATGCCCTAGACCGCGCGGCCACTGCGATGGACTTATATTATCCCGGTTCTCTCTTCCAAAGCCCCCTTTTTAGTACGATAATCTGTGCATTAAACAGAGATGATATGAAACTTCAATTTCTTTTCTTTACTCTCTTCAGTTAGAAATTCTTCCAGTTCCCTACGCAAGGAGACGTTAAATGCAATGGAGCTGGCACAAAAAGTTTATCAGCATGTACAAGGGTAAAAAATGAAGGCGTTCGATCACGTGGGAATAAGAAATCCATGCCACCCACTCCCTCCCATCCAGCACCACGCGTGGGCTAAGAGTCCGTGTGATCAGATGCTCCCCACGTTTGTGTATTAGAGCACAACAAATACGTAGAGTACTTGGGGCGGTCAAACATCTCCACGTGGCACAGCGTGGCGTGCAGTAAATGGAATTGCACCTTATGCTTGCCGCAGAGTTGCACGCAGAGTACGGTCGATAAGGACTCTTACGCTGCACGTCATTGTCCCGTTATCAAATTACGGGGCAATTCCCAAGAGCATGAATATCGCCACTAATGAAGCAGTTTGTGTCAGGTCTGAAGCTACTGTACGTGTCAGTGTGGGTGGCTGGTTGCCTATCAGACCGCCCTTCTGAACAGGGCTTTGCACCGAACGTAACTGGAAACTCAACCTTTTAAAAGATCAATATCTGAAGCTCGAATATGGTCCGGTTTTGTAATTACCTAAAACCTATTCATATAATTGTTTCGAAATAACCCCAATCTGTTGGCAATTTCATGTATTTATCTAATTAGATGTAATACAAAACGGACTTAATTCGACGATCTGAACGCAAACAGCAAGGTATCTTAATTTCATCCCGAACATGTTTCAGTTACAGAGATTCGAATGAGACTTTAAAACAGCATAATTTGTAAAACGCACCCCATAACCGCAATCTCAGCATTCTGTACTTGCCGTTGTGGGCACCATTTCACTTGCTAAAAGTATGAAGTCGGTCTCATATGGGCGAACGTGGTTACGTATTCATATGAAAATACTGTGGCATATTTACGCCATGCATGAATAGTTGAGCCACAGAAATCTATAAACACTGCGAATAACAGCAGTAGGGAAAGTGGTGTTTTCACCGTGCCGTGCCGAGCCGCACCGTGTTTGTTGCTAGGCAGCGCTGCGGTAATCACATCTCGGCAGTAGCTAATCAACGCATTGTTGGGCAACGCCCCTGTCCGTGCGAGGGTTTACAGGAGAGCCTGGCAAGGGCAAGCAGCATGTACAAATGACAGACCCGTCCTCTCGTCAGAGAGAGCGCCCCACAAAAAACATGACCGTAACTGTCAAACAGAAATAAATATCTGGTCATAAGATTTACTGACTGACCGTCAGTCGCAATGTGACTTTAACTTTGACTAAGAAGTCAGTTCTCGGTGCGAGGCAGCCGCGGGAGGTTCTTAGTAGAAGAAGACATGAATGTGTGATTTAAGAGCGCTATAGTGCAGTGCTATTGAGAGTGTGTGGTTCAGTGAGACGTTTATAGCTCTCATGTTATAAACACGTGAAGACAGACTATAGAGATTAGTGTGGAGTGATGGTAAGTTGTGTAAATCAGTAACAGTGTTATAATTAATTGTAGTTACAACTTGTGGGCTTTTAATAAATCCAATTTCTAATCCAAACCCCGTCTCTAGTCACAAATACACGCGACAACTGGTGCTGTTGTGTTTGTTGGCATGGACGAAAGATAAGTTAAATCCAAATATTATGCGAGTTATGGGGCTA
This sequence comes from Cryptotermes secundus, assembly GCF_002891405.2. NCBI lineage: Eukaryota > Metazoa > Arthropoda > Insecta > Blattodea > Kalotermitidae > Cryptotermes > Cryptotermes secundus. Next base: position 6,877 of record NW_019739216.1, read on the forward strand.
CTGGTTGACTGTGAAATCGTTATGTGGCTAAAGAAAGTTTACAGAAGATGATGAAGACTTTAGGCGGGGAGGTCACATCTAAATATACCGGCTCGTGCTATGAGGGCCAGATAATTCAGATGTCTCTATTGTAAGCAATTACAAAATTCAACATCAAAAAGAATCCGCACTTACGGTATAAATGTGACCTATGGCAATATCTTTGCTCTGCAAGTTAATTAATATTTGGTTCCAATTTTTAAAGTAAATTTCGCATATTATAGTGTAATTGCACATCGGTGATCGTTGAATATAACTTCGATTTGTTTTGTTTAATAAATGAAAATGCATGCTCACATGTTTACATGCTGCCAAGCATAAAATTTCGTGAAAATTTATATGACTCTGATAACCTAGACACTGGTAAAGGAGCATAAAAGGTCATTAAAGTATCCTTCTTGAAAGTAGTACTGTAAACACTGTAACGCCCCATTCTATCAATTAAAGTTCATTTTTATGGAGAATTATTGACTTCAAAGGAGAATGCATCTTCAAAAATACTTAAAATTGTAGGATGGCTGCGGAAGTCATTAAATTTCATTTAAAAAATCTTAGCCAAGGAACAATTTGTTACTACAACGCGGGCAAATGAAACAGGTCCATTTAGAGAGAGAGACACAGGTTAACATTTCCAACCTCTTTCAAAAATAGTTCCAGCTTCATTTGAAAAGTTCTCGCCAACCAAACACATCACAAATAGTTTCTCTTGATCTCGAAATTTGAGGATTCCAAAGTCACGTTTGTCAAGTCCGACCACAATTTTCCTTCCTTTCGTTGCGTTGACCACGCGGCCCCCTCTATCCGCTAAAATTGGCACTAACTTCGCCGAAAAGCGGCCGTCTCTCTCTGTCGGTATAGTTCGCTTGCAGACTAAAACCACGGAGTTTGTTTTTGTTCATGAATATTTGTATTTTTAGCCTCAAATCTATAAACGTATGGACACTGCCTCACGATTCAGCCATTGGATTTCTAAATAGTAGAAGATGCTTTCGCATTCATCATAAATTTCCGACAAAACGATTGAAACTGGCGATGATTAAGCCCATGAATTTCAATGAAGTTCACAACTGAAACCACAACTCTCATAACATGTTCAGACTTCAAAGATGTTTCACAAAGTTGGAGCATGCTGCAGTGAAGCTCTACATGCAATTTTGATTCTGTCTGCTCATTCCTCTCGTAATCCAAACCATTAACTCTATTTTACTTTCAGTAATGGCTGGAGCCGGTCGGTCACGGTAGCAGAGGCATGTACTGACTTCACTCGCTCTGAAGCCGGGATCATGGGTTCGAATTCCACTCAGGGCATGACTTTTTGGTGTCTGTATGTATGTGTCCGTTTTTCTGCTTTTGTATATAGGTAGAGGCCTTGTGACGAGCTGATCACCCGCCCAAGGAGTCCTACCGAATGTCTAAGATCTAGTAAACCGAAGTGAAACGGAGTTTCATGGAGGTAGGCTAAGGCCAAAATTGGGGCCGTAGCACCAAAAGAATGGCTGGAACCAATTTTGTTTTGTGCAGGGGAGCTCAACATGCAATTTGGATTCTGTCTGCTCATTCCCGTCATAATTCCACCCATTAAATCTAGTTTATTTCCACTAATGGCTGGAGCCCATTTTGTTTTGTGCAGGGAGGCTCAAGTTCTTCTGTTTTGTTGCAAATGCAAAAACTTTTAAGACTAAATAATTCTTCGACCACTTCAAAGATTCTATTGTACCTGGAGTGATGAAGAACCGAAAACTATCACTGATTGCTAAACAAAAGCTTCCAACTTCCTTTGCCTATTTCTGTGTTAAGTAAGTCACTATTAGTGCCTTAAACTCGTCGTGTTACTGTGGCACGAGGCAAGCTTATAATACTTAAAATATTTTGTCTTCTGGACAAATCTCTTGCACTAAATTTTGTAAATATTTTCTTACGACTTCATCACCGGTGAATGGTTGCTTTCTTTAGCCAATAAGTGAGCAACACAACTTGTCCGCAGTGTAAAGGAACTGTGACTGGATTGTTCTCTTGCGAATCAAGCTCACTTTTTAAAGCCGCAATTCTTGCCCTTCGCAGAATACCGACATAGTTTTGTAGTTGTTTCTGTGCCTGGAGTTGTAATGTCTAACAATGTTATATTCTTTCAGAACAGAAAATTTCGTTACAACTCCAAAACAAAGCTTCCTTAGAAACAGAATAATATTCGTCTATCAACTTACGATGAATAATTCTGCGTTTCGAGTCAAGTTCACGCTTCTCTGATAGAGATACTGTTCCCAGTCCGCCCACGGTGCGTTCATGAGACCAAGGTTTGAATTCCGGTGTAATCATAAAGGTAAAGTTGTTCCCGTGCTTAACTAATTAAGCACTACGCCATGAAGATGTATGGGAAGTGGATGTATAGATTCACATCCCGGTGTAATCATAATTGGCTTAAAGGGGGGCGTGTCTGGAGACTGGCAATGCCCAGCTGTTGGTTTGAATCTGAAATGTAAGCAAGGCCAACAGTGAATTCTTGCATAGAGTTGACTAACATATAAAGAAGTGACTGGTACGTAAGATTCCCACTAGGGGGATATATTACTGGGTACAAAGTTTGAGTTGTAACTATAGTTGAGTCGACCAAAGAATTCTCACGGGCTGTGGAGTTCAGAGTTACCAATAGGTGAGAAAATATAACCCTCAGGGTACTATCACAGCCTGCCTGCTGGCGTCCTTTGCCTGCGGTTAGTGAAGAATGAATAGCCGGCCAATTGGAGAAGAATGGTTAGGCAAGTGCAGGAAGGGAGGTTAGATGGAACGCGAGACGGCCAGGTTAGGTCATATGGGATTTGTGGTGGACGAAGTGGCATTCGAGGTTTTCTCCAAGTAGTGCGGTTTCCCCTGCCAATTCTCAATTATCCTGTAACTCGATGGTCTACAGGCTCGACATGGACAGCGTCGTTAAGTAAGAAATTTACTTAAAACCCACATTTTGCCCATCAGGATATATTTAGGTTTTGTGTGATTCTCAGAAAAACACCAGTTCCTTCCCTACACAGCAAGTACCAGTTCTCTTAATAGAGATACAGTGCATTCTCTATGAGGCAGGAACCAAACATTTAACATTATTTTTGTCGCAGTGTCAGAAGCACCGCAAGTTGATACAGTTCCTTTCGCAAGCGACTCTATGAAGTGAACGTAAATATCAGTTAGCTTGCTATTGGTTGGGAGCAAGTGCTATTCACATGATGTCTGCTGCGGACAACAGAACAGCAGGTACACGGGACATCAGTAAAATAACACACTCTGAGTACAGTGGCCAAGTTTACGTTTCAGCGTCATGTGAATAGTGTCTGTGGTCAGTTGCACTCAGAAAAAAAAAAACCGGCTGCTCATACTGAACTAGTTCACGTACTTGCTACACCCCTTGTCTTATGCATTCCATTAGGAAAGAGCCCTGTTGCCTGCAGGCAGTGCTTTGGATTTAACAAGCTCTTGTTCTTCAAAGAAAAGGAGTCAAGGCCAAGGTCATTGTTTATATTGTAACGTATTGGGTATGTGACACGCAACAAATAACCTTGCGCCGTCTTGGGTGTAGCGAATTCATTCCACATTCGCTCTTACACTTATACAATTCACAATTTCACAAGTACTGCCATTTGCTGTAGTCACTGCCATGCACTTGGTACAACCCGACTCGACGACTGCTAGATTTAAACTGACTTCGGCGACTGCTACATTTCACACTGTGTCACTCCTATCACACACTCTCTGGTCACATAGTGCTCAGCCGGATTATTATACCGTTCCCTGTTGCCTCGTGTTACCAGCGTTGCCCCCTGTTACGTCACAGTGGGAAGTGCTATTACGTCACCGCGGGGGAGGGGACGGAGTGTTGACTGGCCTGTTATCGTAGCAGCGGCAATTGCTCCGATGTTGTTACGTCACCTCGGGGGAGGGGGTGTCCTGCATAGCGCAAATACGTCACAGCAACGTCTTCTCTTGATTCGGCTGCTCCTCTTGCAGTGACTATTCTCCGGCCGTCACATCCCCTCCCTTCTTAAGATTGTTCGTCCCGAACAATTCCATGGTCCAGCGCTCGTCGATCCCGTTGTTTCACATTCATTCGTTGCTCATTCACGCCTCATTCACGCCGGAGAGGCCGGTTTTTCTACATTACCGGTTCCTCCTCTGCTTGCAGTATCTTTTTCCGTTTTGGAGGGGGCCTACCCCTCCACAAGGTACATTTTCTTGTTTTTCGTAACCCAACAGTAGATCTGACCATTCGCCTGGCGATCTCCAGTCTTGTAGTTTTAGTTAAATTCATGTCAAAATTAACCGAGTTTCCACTTGTACCTTCTTCAGGTCTGATTTCTTCAGATATCGTGGCTATCCGCCGCCTAGATCATCCACTCCATTTCTGCCTTGTAGTTGCTGTCTCAGGCCTCGGTTCATATGCCAGTGTTGCATTCCGAGCCTTTCCACAGTCTCTTCCCGAACGTCCCTCCTTTCGGGCTTCTTGGTGTGTCATCGTCTTTGTTTCGTTCCATATGCCTGTGTCCTGCACAGCGTGCAATCTTCCTCCTGGATGCGGTTATTTCTTTCTGCAGTCCACAATTTCCGTGGGTCAGAATTTCCCTGGAGATGTTCCTCCTACGCGATGCCACTGTTGCACGGCGGGACACCTTCCTGCAGGTTTTCTTCTGCCGTGCCACTTCCACACGGCGGCTCGACCCTCTGCGGGCGACGGCCAGTCTTCTTCGGCAGCCATCATTGGCCTGGGTCCGTTTCTTCATTTTTCGCTGGTTTCTGACCCTACGCCTTTTCTTCTTCGGTTCATTTTTCCATTCACAGGATTCGTGTTGTCTCTCTGCTCAGTTAAGCACCATAGTGTTGAGATGTATTAAATATTTTATGAGAAGCATGTCCCCAAGAATGGTATACAATTCTTTAATAATACGTGTAATTTGCTATATGAATACATGTGTGAGGTGTATGCAATTTCATTCATGTGGTCATAGAAGCTAACGTGGTAATAATCGTAAACATATGTTACACGAAGTTCTTTGTCAGGTTTAAAATTGTTGGGTTGCAGATGATTTCGCATATATTTATGTCTACCACATCACAACCGCATCAAACCTATTGGATTGGTTTGATTGGTCGAAATGGATATGGAATGGAAGCTTTTGAAGATATGGCGGAGCAATCATTGAAACAGGTTTGTATTTTTGTTTCCGTTCATTGTCTACAAAGAGACAGAGACTCAGAGAGCTACTGCCAGAACTACTGGATTTCTTATTTCTTTCAAAACGTGTCACCGTGCTTTAAAGAGTTTATGGTGATGCTCAATAAATGCACGCGGATCAATTTTGCTGGAAGTACGAAAGACTTATCACATAGGTTATATTTTTCTTTAAGTATCTCTGCCTGAATACAGACGCCAACTCACTGAAAATAAAAGGTCATAGTAGTTAGGGTTGACAGGCCTCAAGCGCTCCGCTAAAATTCACTTACATTTCCAATTGAAAAGCTTCTTACAAATGGAACTTTTCAAATTATCGGAACCGTTGTCCTGGATCAGACGCGTAAAATACTTGAGGCAGGAATACCTTTATTCGAAATCAACCTGGAATACATTTGCCTTGGTTTCGTTCGAGGAGACAGTGACGTAAAAAACGAAATTATATTAGGCCTGGATACATCTGACGGTGACTTAAAAATTGCATCTTCTGTCAGCCACCATTTGTTGCTTATAAGTTTACATACCTTTTCTCGGGATTTCCCATTACCATGAAAATCAACACCTAAGAATGAATATGTGCCGTCTTCAGTTATACAGAATGTTAAGAAAGGGTTACGGGTTTTAAGGAGGTACAGTACTCACATGAATGAGCAAAGACGTTCCAGTCAACACCAGTCCAGAAATGATAGCCTGCTGAGATATGCATGAGTGAATGCCTGGGCGAGCATCTCAGGCAGTAAACACTTGAGCGAGTTGTCTTACGTAACAGACTAACAGGAGCGGCCTATCATTGTCTCCTGGTGAATGACTGGAAAATCATCGTCACCATTCATGGTTCCTGCATGAAGGGGGCACCACTTGGTTTTCTTCGCATCTGATCCAGATTTTCGGTGAACAGTGCACAGGACGCGCAGGGCCAGTCAACGGGACTCAGAAAACCTCTGAATTTGGGCTGTGGGAACACCCAAAGCTTTGGTGTACTGAGCGTCGATAAATGAGTTAGAGACATTATAGCAATGAGTAGCGAATTCCTGTCAGGATACTCAAGTGAAACCAGAAATATTTCGGCAAAATGCGTACCTCTAGGCGACGAAGAGCTGAAAGTTTTTTAAATACATGGGAATCGCATTGAGCATCAGGTTTAGAGAACACACGAAAATCGTCCGTTTCTCAGAGGGCATTGGTTTCTGGACGTACACAGTGTGTCCAGGTCCTGTTAGGATTGTGCTCTTTAAAAATACAAGACGTGAATTATTTTCAAAATTTCACTCTTTTTATTTAAAATAGTCTCCTTCTGAATCAGTACATAGCTGGAATCGATTGAAAAGTTTTCGAAAACAGTCACTGTACTCCTTTTGTGGAATCACATTTAAAACTGCGGTAGATTCCCTTTGGATGTCCTGGATGGTGTCGTGGCGGTCTCCTTTCATCGCCAACTTAAGTTTTGGGAACATCCAGAAATCTGCTGGAGCCAAATCTGGCGAATACGGAGGATAATCAAGGACTGTGATCCATTTTTTGGCCAAAGAATCGCGCACGATCTTCGATTTGTGGGGTGGGACATTGTCGTGGAGGAGCGACCAGAAACCTTGCTCTCCATATTCAGGTCGAATTCGAAGAATTATCGCCCACAAACCATTGAGGACTCCAAGATAATAATCAGAATTCACCGTTTGACTTTCTGGCAGAAATTACTTGTAAATGATTCCTTTGGAATCGAAGAAAACGGTTAGCAGTATCTTTACTCGACTTTTTTGTATGCACACTTTCTTTGGTTTCGGCTTCTTTGGGCCCAACCACGCTGCACTCTGCCGCTTTGTGAGAGGCTCATATTGAAAACACCATGTCTCGTCACCAGTAACAATCGATTTTGTAAATTTTGTATCACTTTGGGCCGACCATAACATGTTTTTGCAGTGTTCCACTCTGGCATGTTTTTCTTTGCCTGACAGCGCGTGCAGTACAAACCGCGCACAGACCTTTCGTTTGCCAAAATCCTCGATCAAAATTTGATGCATAGTACTTTTTGGTATTCCCAAAAGTTCCTCGATGAGTCTTGCAGAAACACATCTGTCTGATGCAAAGATTTCGGTCACTTTTTTCACATTTTCTTCAGTGCGACTTGTTCTCTGCTTTGATGCACGTGGAGCGTCTTCAATGACCTCCCTGCCGTCATAAAATACAGCATACTATCGAAAAATGTTCGAGCGACTCAAACAATCACTACCGTACACACTATTCATAATTTCGTGCGCTTCTCCGGCTGTTTCGCCTAACTTCAAACAAAATTTGATGTTTGCTCTCTGTTCAACCACCATTTTCCGACGAGCGTCAGAACAGTACTGTTACATTCAAGGTCAGGCCACATAATGTAGCGATGATTGCGCTTTGAAATTATAGACATCCACAGATGAAACTTCAAGAATCTTAACGCCACAACTCTCAAACATATGGCATTGCAGGGCAAAATTTAAAACAATGATTCCTAATGGATCCTGGACACACCGTGTATGTTAACTAGGATTTTTTGCTCATTTAAGTTAGTACTATACCCATTCAAGCCCGTAATTCTTTCTTAACTTGCTGTAGTAGTGAATTGAAATGCACTGTACAGCTCAAACCGAGGTCTTCAAGAATGTTAGCAGTGTAGTTCCAGGTTTACCCACCATATACGTCAACCATGTGTTTGTACACCGCACACATCAGCCAACCTATCGAAGAGAATTGCTTTCTGTGGGTAGTAAAGGTAAAGCTATCCCTGTAACAGGCCGTGAAGGCCCATAGGATCGTGAGACATCGAGGATCCAACATTTTGTCTAGACATTCGGATCACAGATGGAGGTAAGGTTGTCAGCCTTACGCGCCGGCCGCCCTTTACCCCCCATGAAGATTCCTGGTACGCATTTCTGTTAGAGGCTGAGTCGACCCCCGGCGCCATAGTGCGGCTGGAAGTATTAGGTACATTGAAAAATTCAACTCATCGGCACTCGAACCCGCGACCTTCCGGCTTGTAGAATAGTCACTCAACAGACTACGCTACCGCGTGCCCGCTGGTTTCTGTGGATATGAAATGCATGTCGTTGAATCTCCTTACCGAAGCTAAGGCTCTTTTAAAATAATGAAGCAACTGAATTTACATTATGTTAATTAAATATTTTAACAAAAATAAAAAATGTGTGAACGAGGCTTCGAGATAGGCGAGGGAGGAAGCTGCTAAGGAGAGCGATCATGTGGAATGAGGGCGAAGAATGGCAGGATAAATGGGCACAACGAGGTGAATGCAGAGTCTAGTTCACAACACTACATGATGGCACACTCCGACTTTCTGTTTATTGTTCCCGGAAGTAGAGGGCACATACATTCACATTCTGTAGCAACTGCGCATTTTATGAGTGTCAGACGAAATGTATGAAATGGATGGTTGTAGTAGGGAGCAGTTCAAAGGAAATATCCCACCCTTCAAGACTTACGAAACCTGAAAGAGAGAACTCAATAAAGACAACTCTTTATTGACCGTCACAACACAACAAACAGAATAAATCAAGGACAGCGCCCAGCTATGGTTTCGCTACATGTTTCAGCCTCTAACGGCCATCATCAGGCAAACACATATTAACAAACATATACCATTGAACTGCAGTACATTAGATTCGATACAATGTTATTAATCATTTAAAATACTTTGCGTAAAAATACAGTAAGCCAGATTATATAAAAACTAAAAGTTATTGTATAAAACAAGATAAAATTGCTGTTATATAACATCGAATCAGTCGCTGATATTTTACTTTTCATACGTTTCCATGGACAAATTGGAAATTCGATATTTCTTTTATATAAGAATGCATAGGAGGCCCATGATGTTGCAAATCAATTAATCTGAAAATGACATAAAAATAATAGTATTAAATTCTGTTATAAGTAATAATTGATTTTGATATTTAAGATATAGTATATATTATTACTTACTGTATACTCGGTGCCTCATCTTACGAAGAATTGTCTGTACTGTATGGAAAGTAAAGAACGACCGATTTGGTGATATAGGATTAAAGTCATTGTAAGGGAGGGAGGGGGAGGTAGAGATAAGGTGTATGCGGGAGCGAAGGTGGGGGGAGGGGGAAGAGGGTATGACTGTATATTGTGTTTTGTATGTATCAATTATTACATCATATATAGTGTTAAACATTTCAGTAAAATTATCATTCAGTTGTAAGTTTTGTATGCTGATTTCATAAATGTGAAATCTTTCGTATGCGTCCAAGGTTCGGCCTTTCTTGCCGATATATAGAACTCCCAATATTTTGTCTATCATATTATATTCATGTGTGGTGTCCAATACATATTGAGCAAACTTGGAAATTTGTCCTTTATTTTTTATGTCTCTTATGTGTTCTTTGAATCTGACCTTAAAGGTACGTCCAGTTTGTCCTATATATTTTAATGGACAGTCAAAACATTGTAGTTGGTAAACCCCACTAAGATTGTACATATCTTTTTTGTCATCACTAATTTTCAATAGATGTTTTAGATTGTTTTTTGTATTATATGAGGTACAAACCTCAGTATTCTTGAAAAGTTTAGTAACAGATCTAATTTCACGGCCAAAATAGGTAAAGGTGGCCCATTTATTTTTCAGCGTAGTACTTTTTGTGGAGGGTTTTTGTGTTAGTTGTATAGTATTTAGTGGGTACTTATTATTATTTAAAATAGTTCTAACAATATTTTCTGCTATGTTTTTATTGTTTTGCGAAAGGCGATAGTGATTCAATAGATTAATAAGAAAATTTATAGCTGCTTTTTTGTGTTCAAATGTATGACACGAATTATTGTGAATTAGATCGGTAGTTGTAGGCTTTCGGTAGTTTCACAGTTGTAGGTTTTCGTGTGTTTTTTCGATAGACAAATCTAAAAAATTGATCTTATTATTCGTTTCTTTTCTATTGTGAATTTTACATTAGGGTGAATATTGTTGAATTCATACAACGTATTTTAAATGTTAGTTATATGGGAATTATAAATGATTAAAATATCGTCAACGTATCTAGAATAATCTACTATCTGGTATTTCGTCAAAATATCAATGATAATTGTAATACCTCGAGCATACAATTATCATTGATATTTTGACGAAATACAAAATAACAGATTATTGTACAATTCTTCGTAAGATGAGGCACCGACTATACAGTAAGTAATAATATATACTATATCTTAAATATCAAAATCAACTATTAATTATAACAAAATTTAATACTATTATTTTTATGTCATTTTCAGATTAATTAATTTGCAACATCATGGGCCTCCTATGCATTCTTATATAAAAGAAATATCGAATTTCCAATTTGTCCATGGAAACGTATGAAAAGTAAAATATCAGCGACTGATTCGATGTTATATAACAGCAATTTTATCTTGTTTTATACAATAACTTTTAGTTTTTATATAATCTGGCTAATTGTATTTTTACGCAAAGTATTTTAAATGATTAATAACATTGTATCGAATCTAATGTACTGCAGTTCAATGGTATATGTTTGTTAATATGTGGTTGCCTGATGATGGCCGTTAGTGGCTGAAACATGTAGCGAAACCATAGCTGGGCGCTGTCCTTGATTTTTTCTGTTTGTTGTGTTGTGATGGTCAATAAAGAGTTGTATATTGTAACACAACAGGATGCACGAAATGAAAGTCAATAGAGACAGCCGATTTCCGGCCGGATCTAGCCGGTACCTTCCTCGCGGTTCTCTACAAAGGTGGACAGCATAGAGACAGAAATTATCTCGTGGGTTCGAAGCGTAAGTTTAACGAAGCAGCGTTAACTGCAGAGATTTCATCGCTTCTAGTGGTGGGCTAAGAATATGAGAGGAGATAAATGGCAACAAATTGTAATTGCATCTGATGGGTAATGAATATGTCTATGAGGCCTGAAAAATAAAAAATTTCAAGACTGCAGCTTTGAAACTCAGAATTACTGTTCTTTTACATTGTACATTGTCAGAAACCTTTAGAATCTACTTGAAGCTTTGACAACTAAGTCAGCAGGATAATCCCTTCCAAAGTAGATTCCTTTAGTATGTAAGAATAAGCAGTCTCCCAGGCGGACGTTGGCCTGCTTGTAAGTAAGTTAGTGGATTCACAGAATCTTTGATTTCACCTCTGGCATATGACAAAGATTAAAGAAGAAAGCTGCCTCAATACTTCAGGAGATGCGAGTGAACTAGTTCGGCGGGGCACACAGGCAGAGAGATGGACGGATAGATACATGCATTTATAAATTAGCGGATAGTTAGACAAACAGACATATATGTAGATCGGTAGGTAGACAGATTTTTGGGATAATAATTTTATTAACAATAATATAAATTAAAATGTATAATAAAGACAATAATTATAAACTTGGAGGGCTGTGGCCTGCATCCGAGAGACAGTCAAAATCCATTCACTGATTATGATTTTTTCAAGGTGGATCTTCCCTAGGGTGTTCCTGTGTAACCAGTAGCCTCTGACACAGGCTGTAGTGCATTTCTATGTGTATCCAGTGTTGCAGCCTCATGCTGAACATGCCCTGGTTGTCCGGTGCGGTCCGGTGTGTGGCGGTGGGTACTGTTTTGTTGCTACTTATGTCTTACAGATGGTGGTTTTGGCTAGTACCAGCAGACAGTTTGCGAGGTGTGGGGGAGTTGTATCGAGGGTGGAGTAGCTGTACAGTAGATGTTTCTTCTGCAGTGGCTGGGTGGCTAGTATTCCGTGGAGTATCTTGGCTGAACGTTTCCAGAAGGCTGTGGTTCAGGAGCAGTCGAGAAACATGTGGTCTCTGGTTCCAGGGTATCAAAGGCAGTCATCTGTGTCTCGTTTACTCCATTGGTGCAGCTGTTGCGGTGTGACGGTTCCCTTGTGTAGTACTCTGCGAGCGATGCCTCCATCTTTATTGAGGACGGGGTGATGATATACTGCCCCCCAGTGGCATTTCCCATTGATATGATCGCCTCTGTGGTCTAGTGGTCAGAGTTCCTGGCTACAGAGTCAGAGGTCCCGGGTTAGATTCCCGGCGCTACTAGATTTTCTGAAAAGTAGTGGGTCTGGAACGGGGTCCACTCAGCCTCGTGAGGATAATTGAGGAGCTATTTCAAAGAAATAGTGGCTCCGGTCTAGGAAACCGAGATTAACGGCCGTGGAAATCCGTTGCGCTGACCACGCGACACCCTCTATCCGCAAAAGTTGTACACTTACTTCGCCGACAAGCGGCGGCCGCTCGGTCGGTCGGTATAGTTCGCTTGCGGACTACAGGCCAAGGAGTTTTTTTTGTATTCCCCATTGATAGATACATGTTCTTTTGGGGTTAATAGTAACTTCTGTAGGCCATTTTTGTGGTTATGGGGAAGGGAGTCTAAATAGGTACACAGATGGATAGACAAACAGAGTATGGTTGAATGGGTAAGGAGTTGGGCAGATTACCAGACAAATGTTTGCTGTATATTTCCGAACGCCGTGTACCTGAGTCACATTCTTCATTGCAACAGGCCTGTCACGGTAACTTCAGTAACACGACACATTCAAATGTAACTGGTTTCACGTCTATGATTCCGACTGGAATGCAGCGCCATTCACAAGGGCGTGCGGATGTATCCGGTTTTAATTTGTGTCTCTGTATTAATTAGAGTTCGTCAGGTCAGATGATCAAAGAGCTTACGCAGAAAGAAATGGCGTTTATTTTTGTAACATCATGCGATACCCTTTGTTATACCGAGGAAACAGACGAGCATCAATTCTGGGTAACGCTAAGCTTATTCTTGTTTGTTGATTCGATTATTCATCTGTTTCGTTCAGTTTCAATTGTATTTGTTTTATTTTACCCCGTACTCCATGCAGGCTGGTACAGCCATGTTTATATGCTACAAAAAAAAATATTTTTTTCGCGCTGTCAGTTTGTGTGCGCGTGTTTATACTTTTGTCCCTTCCACTGATTTGTGAATGTTCACGAAACTGATATCAGTATCAGGGCCTAAACGGCGAGAGGCCGGCTAAGCTACTCTACGTCACACGACGTGATATTACAACGCTCTAATTGTTTTATTAAAACACATTTTATTGCATGATCCTGGGAGAGGTGGCCAGCCTGTCATTACTTTCTGGAGGATTAGCGTCTTTCACTGTCGATACCCCAGAGCGATGAGGCGTCGGGACGCATAATTTGTGCGTATTAGTGACGGATTTAGGGATTCATCTCGCTCTCAGCCGGGACGCCTTCTGGAAGAAACAAAACCTCCTCGTTACGAGCTACAAGCTTTACTTAGGGGCTTTCTTCCATCTACGGAACCTCAGCACCGCAATCAACCCTGTGTTAACTTGAATCCCCGGATTGGGGTCTCTCTTATTGTGGGTGCAAAGAGGGACTTGGGATAGAGGAGTTAGTCGGCAGCACCTCGGCAGAGAAGCAACGCCATAGAATCAGCTGTCACGTTTTAGGCAGAATGATAACAAAAGGCTTCAGTAAGAATTTGGATTTGCAAGAGGTACGGCATTCCACAAACTCATCACGGCCGACATGAAAAGAGCGAATATTTTATCTTGTAGCTTGACGCCTTAATGATGATGATGATGATGATGATAATGATAATAATAATATTAATAATAATAATGGACATGCAGAAAACAAAGAAGGTACACTGGTGCAGATTGTGAGGACGCTGCAAAATAAAGTAAACACAAAATACTTCAAATAGTTAACAACTTAAAGAAACACTTTAAGGTAGAGAACTGCAGATAAAATACACGATAGTTCAGAATACAATACAAAGATGGGAAGAAAATAAAGGTTGCATGAACAATTTCCACGGAGTTAAAAAAAATGAATAAGGAGAAGTCACGCCGATGCCTGAAGGGAGAAACAGAAAGTATGACAGAAGCTGATCAGGATCAAGTAATCAGTTCAAATTATTTTAAGAAAAATTTTTAAAGAAAATGAGAGTAAATGTAAGAAATATGAAAAAAATTATTCCACAATTAACGAAAGGATGTCTCATTTTGGCAAACAGTATGTATATGCGTGTTAATAAGCAGTTTTGCACAAGTCTATATTAGTCAACGTGCAAGAGATCGAAACAACAGACGAGTGGTACCCACTCATACCAAAGTCTACATATGTACACGAACTACGGGCACAGCAGTAGTGTTGAGTGAAGGGGTACAAGCAGAAAACAGGTTCTCACGAATAGGCTAGACATAATACACGTAGTTAAGAACAGGATAATGTAAGACTCAGGATTACTGGGTTTTTGGACTTTAGAATATACAAGATAAAGTAAGATTTGCTTATTGACAGACTTATCAATTCTCTTGCAAAGTAATGTAATACAAAAGATGCCGACAATAGATTAAATACTGTAACGTGTTGACGAGACATTGGGTTTGGACTGGTAACGGAATTCATTGCACTCTTATAACTCTCAACTACAATCAATCATAGAGCTATCGCTAATCCGAACACTCTAAAATTCACTACAGTACGCACTACATCGTAAATTTTCTCATTCTGTTGTCTTCAGTGGTCGTCTCCTGACAACGGCTTGTTGATGTGGGAGGCTCTCTCTGACTATTGTTGCTGGCCCTCGCCAGCGCAGTCAGTTTCGGGTCAGAGTCCCGTGGTACTCGTGATCATAATTTATTCTCAAATTCGAAATTTTCCTTTTCGTCGCCTTCTATCACTCGCAGGGCTATGGTGGAGGTATTCGACCCCGCCTCCACACGGGAGAAGAAACTGAATGACTGCACTTCTGTTTCGGTCCCGGTACGGAGCCACGAGGCACACCGCATAGAAAACACAACAGTTCCTCTATTGTTGCGTTCGTGCCTATTTCGGTGGTCACGTGATTCGGTTGCAGTTAAAACGTGTTTACAGAGTCGTTGCTTAGTAAGGGACATCTCTTGTCTCCATAATTCTGGCTTTGAGTCCTCATGTCACAATATAAAACTTAAGTACAGGAGTTTGCAAATGTGTAATATGAAATACTTTGTCATGGCGGTAGTGACTAGCGCCACAGGAATTGAAACTGAAGGCCTAAAATATGCCTGAAAGAATTCAACAGATTTTCCGAAACAGCTATACCGGGGATATCGTACGTAACAAGGAACGCTACAATCTTAAGCCCGTATGATGGGGTTAACTGCCAGTTCAAGGGAAATGTGCTCAAAAGAATAAACTTGCTAAAATAAGATGGCAATAATAAGTTCAACCTAAGACACGCGAAGAAATGGGAGATTGGAGGAAGTGGATAATGGGGAAGCTCACTGTTTGCCTTCTTCTCCCAGTTTCGTACCTATCAGGACTACTATATCAAGAGGCATGTATTGCGCTAGACAGAGATGAGGAAACACAGAGTTGTAGTTGAAATATCTGGAAGTAAGAGACCACTTGGGAGATACAGATGTAAATGGGATAGCAATTTTGAAAAGGATCTTTGAGTTGATTGGTTAGGAAAGTGCGAATTATATACATCTATGTAAGATTTGAGGTTTTCACGGCGGTGACTATGAAGAATGCCGTTTTCTGGGATTTGGCGCCCTGTATATATTGTGTTAAGAGACGTTTAGGAGGAACGTATCGCCTCCATCTTCAGGGCATGAGAAATCCGCGAGCGAGAAACGTCTGTTAACACAACATATGCACGGCGCCGCTTCCCAGAAGACGGCAATCTTCTTTATATTCATCTAGGCGAGGATCCGGTCGATTGGCTGATTTTTTAATAAGATACTAAATCTTCGGTTTCCATAAAGGTTCGACGATCTCTTGATCAGCAGAGCGACTGTTAGCGTTTCAACGAAGTCTCTGTTCCACCAAATTGCGTGATGTTAATAACAACAAAGACAACAAGCGTGATATAAATTGGTACGTTGGTTATTTCCAGTTGGTTTATGTTAAAAGACCCAGCAGAATATACACTTAGTCCCTAACCTAGTTCTAGGTTAATAACTACGTAACCTGGTGCGAATTCTTTGAACAACATAGGAACCAACGTTATTCGAAACCACGTGATCCGAATAATCGATACTGCGCCCTTAAATGACCTACAGATAATTTTATGAACGTCGAAATATATTTAAATCTATAATGGGAACACATGGGTGGGGGTGGGGGGGGAGGTGAACTTGCAGCAGGCTGTACAGTACTTCACGCTTAATTTTCCAATGATGGCAACATTGCTAGCAAATGAACTTTCAGTTGATTGCGTTCTGAAATAACCATCAACTTCTCCATGATTAAGCGGTTATTTAACCTCCCTCCCTCCAACGTCAACATGAAATTTATATAATCGGTACAAACCAGGAAAGTATTACATGCCCTCCAATTTGCATGAACTCTTTTAATGCAACAAGCAAAAATATTTAAAGTCGTAATTACCAAGGCCATTTTACCAATCGCCACGGTGTAGAAGTCAGCAGTTCTCCTTGGTATTGAGCAGGTTCTGGGGAAGATCCTTGGTCCGAAGAAGGGCCATCTTGGCATAAGTTTCCACGGGTTTCCTCAGTTCCTCCAGACAAATATAACGCCATTCACTCCTTCCTTTTACATTGCTTCCCATCCATAGCTGAAAATCATCTCATTCTGGGTTATTAACTTGTGTAGTTATGAAAGCGTCGTTAAATAAGCTTAAGTTAGTGTGCAGTGGGTTGCTAAGTATATGGTAATGTAAAAAACGACATGTAAAGTTGCAGTTCGTGCAATGCTCATGTAAATGGTTTGCAGAAAGTGAAGAAAGTGTCTATCACTGAGCGGCTGCAAATCGATACAATCTTTTGTCACGTACCGGGGTTGTCATGACTAATAACATTTAGTTCTGGATTAGATGACTGGATTTATTGGTAATTCTTTACAATTACAATCAATTATGACAGCTCAGAGTCAATGACTGTCTCAGACTCGCTCCACTCCTTATTGGACCACGAGCGTCTTCTCTTCCATTGTGACGAATCGCTGCTCACTGAACAGCGTCTGTGTGACGAGTTCTTCGTGACTGAAATCTTCTGGACTGAAATAACTTCCAGGCGGACCGAGTCTAGGCCACCATTTCAAACGGTTCGTTCATTTTCTTGTTATTTGTTTTGTCCGTTGCTATGAAACGTAGTAGCCTGCTAGCAAGCAACGGAATCCTACTGTTGACTGCGTTACCTCGAGAATGTGTTTACCGGAGCGTTGCCTGCCAAACGGTCACATTCCATCACACTCTTATGAACGCAAAACAGCACCTCGAACTATATTGAAGAAACTAAGACTTCTCGCCTCAAAATACCTGATGTGATGTGACTTTGATGAATTATATGCAGTATTTATTTCTTTACCTTTTAATAGGAGATATACGAGCCACAACAGCTCAGTCGCTATAGTGAGTAGGATGGGGTTGGACGTATAGGAAATCGTCTTCGATTCCCTTCAGTTGCAGACTTCTCTATTCTTCGTAAGTTCCGCCCGACTCTTTGGTCCACACAACCTCCTATCCAGTAGGCGCCCGGGGTTGTTTCCGTGGGACTTAAGTGACCGGTGTATGAAGCTGACCTTCACCTCCAACTGGTGTCCACTTTAAGAATGAACGGAGCTATACTTCCACTCTCCATACGTCGTAATGAAAATTTTCTTGATTATAATTAAGCATACTCTCGCTTACACGGGGTTGGCGTGTGGATTTGATGACTGGACTTATTCACACCTTCGTTTGCAATTTCTCTTAATCATACTCAATTATAGCGCTATCGCTAATCTACCCACTTCGGTCTTGTATTCTTCTATACCCTCCTGTTCTTGTACTGTCCATTGTACTCCCACTTGTTCTGGGAACCTCGTTGCATACCGCTGTATTCCCATTCTCTCTAACTCTACAGCTCACAGCGCCCGTTATATAGCCGAGTCACGGACCCCATGCAAAACCTCTTCTACGATGTAATTATCTCGCTGGGAAACCCAAACATTCCTCAATACCTTTTAAATTTTTGTATGGTTCCTTATGAAAATTAACACGTACGAAGCTTACGCCTATCGAAGCGGTACTATAACACCCCTCAACACCCGTGACGTCGAGACGCGATCGCCGAACAGGCGTTTGACACAGGGTAGATTGATTGCGTGTGCCGCAAATACGTCGCATGTACTCAGCTGAAAAGCGTGTGTTTATTGTTCATGAATACTGGCGAACGGGTTCATTTAAACAATGTCAATGAGTATTTGTGAATAAATATAGTGTAGGAAGTGTAGTGACAAAATCATTTATTCACAAATTGGTGAAAAAATTAAGAGACAACCGGGAATGTTTCGACTCGTAACGCAAGGGCTGGGAGATATGTGTTCGCAAAGTGTGGGATGTGGAGGTTCGGTTACTGGCATCGCCAAGGAAATCCTTAAGAAGGTTTTCGCAAGAAACGCATTCCTCACTCCACGTGTCAAAGAGAAACTGCATCCTTATCATGTGTCCGCAAGCCCAGGAGTGGCTTCCAACGGATTTGGAGAAACGTGTACGATATTGCTTATGTTTCCAGCGTTTAGTTAGGGGAAATCCGCGGATTTTGGACACAATAAGATTTAGGGATGAAGCCTAGTTTCATCTGAGTGGCTACATAAGCTCGTAAAACACGCGTGTATGGGCAGAAGAAAGACCACATGAAATCCATACGGAGCCCTTACATTCGGAGAAAATTGGGGTGTAGTGTGCCCTGTCCAGTAGACGAATTATCGATCCTATATTCTTCGATCAAATTATTACCACGGAGATGTATTGGAACATATTCAGTGAATTTGCGAATCACTTAAACGATGACGAATTAACGAAAGATTACTTTCAACAAGATGGCGCAACATGCCACTCATCTAATGCATGAGTGAAATTTAAAGTTATTTCGGTGACCGATTCATTTCGAAAAATTAATGGCCGCCAAGATAACCAGAGCTGACGCCACCTGATTTATTCTTGCGGGGTTTACTGAAGGGCCGTGTATACAGCAATACGCCGGGAACAATTGACGCCCTCAAATAAGCAACACGGCAGGAGGTTGCTGCCCTTGCCGATGTCACATTACCAGATGTCTTCGTCAATTTGCAGACTCGAATACAAAGTGCTTGAATGCTGAAGGGCAGTGGTTCTCAAACTTTATGAGACCGCGGCCCAGTAAGTTCTTTTTTATAAGACGAGGGCCCAGTCTCAACAAATTTACTTGTAAATACCTTTTCAGTTTTGTTAAAGTTCATGCATTAAGCTAAGGTAATATTCGTAATTAATTATAGCATAATCATAAAGAGTATTAGTACACTTACGTATACGGTGTGGCATGTTGACAAACATAAAATTACATTTAAATTAGTTATCAATCACTGGACTAATGAAATCTTGTACCATTTTGTAGTTTCCTCAGACCAACATCATTAAATGAATTTGTGCTAATTTTCATTGATATATCCCATGCTGATCACCAAAAACTTATGTTATTCAGCGTATAATTAATTATTGTATTACTAAATTGATTTTAATGATGTTGGTTTGAAGAAAAAAGGCAGTGAAAAAACATTTATGCATTGTAACTCACCATAGAAGTCATCTGAGTAGGGGAAGAAGCAGAAGGATGTCAACTTGCCGGCGAAACACTTCTTGTCACATACACACGCCAAATAATTATATATGTAAAGTATGTAATTTGATAATTAAAAATGTATGAACCTCTCAATTCTAAACACTACTTTCAACACTAATTAATATTTTGATTTTAAAGCCGCAGCATTTTAACACAGCAATTATAAGTTATTGGAAAGTTAAACTTAGTTCCTTTTACCACAACTGAATTTGGAAGGTTTCAGTTAGGCTAGTGAGACTTCTCTTTCTGTTTTATGTCCGTTAGCTTATTAATTCTGGGATGAATTGAAGTGAGAGCCAAACGGAGACAGTCAGAAAGTTGCAGGCAGTTCCTCTGTTTCGTTTTAAGCACAGTAATGGCAGAAAATGCAGTTTCACAAATACGTGTATATGTGGTGGAAAAACAAAGAAGAAACCTCACTGCTATTTCATGTAAATTTGGATATTCATTTTTCATTCTTATCCAGAATTTCGAATTACTCGTAGTATTAAAAGTACTTTCCAGTCCTTTGTCCCACGATAATTCAATAAGTTGAAGGGTTTATTCATGGGAAAGTGTTGTCTCTTTTTTGTTCAACAAAAGGGTTCACAATCCACATATTTTGCCTCCGGGGATCCTCATGTTCGGGATAATATTTTTCAAACGACAACAATATTTTCAAGTGGGCTGCAATAATATCTGAAACTGAATTCTGTGAATAGAGATCATCTGCTTCCATAATATAATCTGAGTACGACTGAAACATTTCATTGTTTCCTTCTGCAGTCATAATAAGCCAGAGTGTGAGTTTCTTTCTGAATGATTCGATCTTGTTCCACGCATTATATATTGTTGTATCTGGACCTTGAAGTTTAAATTCAACTCGTTCATTTAAGAAAATATGTCGCTGGGATACGCCAGCCTGGCTACCCATTTCTTATCCTGGAAATAATGGGACAGGTTACTTTTCTTATCAATTAGAAAGAGCTCGACTTCCTTTCGGAGTTCATATAACCTCTTGAGAAATTTACCGCGGGACAACCAACGAACTTCCGAATGGAAAAGATTTTGATGATCAGAGCCCATTTAATCGCACAATGCTTTTAAGTCTTGTATTTAAAGAACTGTTTTTATATAATTAATAATCTTAACAGATTGAGACAGGACTTCATTAAGCTCAGGTGCCATTTTTTTGGAGGCCAGATTTTGCCTATGAATGTAGCAATGCGTTGACACTAAGTTATTGCCCGCCATATCCTTAATTTTAGTGACCAAACCTGAATTTCTACCTGTAAGACAGGCAGCGCCATCAGTGCACACTCCAACGCATTTTTTCCATTCGAGACTTCTCTCTTCAATGAAACCATTTAAAACTTTGAAAATTTCACTGCTGGTAGTGTGCGTAGGTAATTCAGAATCACTTAAAATGTCTCCCTCATGTCATTCTCATCATGGTCAATATATCGTACATATGTAAGTAAAATGCTGCTGTTCTGAATATCTGTAGATTCGTCCCGTTGTAATGCAAAGAATTTCGATTTTTTAATTTTTTCAATGACATGCGTTTCTGTATCTTCTGCCATATCAGATATCCGCCTACCAACTGTATCATTCGACGATGGGATGTCTTTCATTTTACTTGCCGCAGACTGGCCTAATACTTCATTACAAACAGCAAGCAAAGAAGGCTTAATGAGTTCTTCCCCAGTGGAATATGGTTCTCTACATTTAGCTATCGGTAGTGATATTAAATAGGATGCCGTCAGAAGTGAAGTGTCAGTGATTGAAGCTTGGTAAATAATTTTTTTCTACTTTAAGAGCATCTCTTTTACGCATAAAGAATTCAGTGGGTTTGTTGCCTAGATCGGAATGTCTTGTGTTGAGATGTCGGGTAAGTCGCGATGGCTTCATAGCTTCATTTCTCAGAACAGTAGCACAAATGACACATTGAGGTCGTGGAAATTAGTCAGTGTTAGGGCATTGTATGAAACCAAATTTTAAGTAGCTGTCCATGTACTTACGAATGGATGCAGACTTTTTCTTCTG
Organism: Cryptotermes secundus; assembly: GCF_002891405.2. Taxonomy (NCBI): domain Eukaryota; kingdom Metazoa; phylum Arthropoda; class Insecta; order Blattodea; family Kalotermitidae; genus Cryptotermes; species Cryptotermes secundus. Next base: position 28,769 of record NW_019739216.1, read on the forward strand.
TGCTGGTGGTTTTCCCTTCATTTTGTACATCCTGGAGATCGCTATGTAGGCTTAAGGTGGATGAATTACTACTTGTTGCGTCACAAACACTTTCAGTATGAGATTTCTTAACACCAAAATTAAACAAAGTCCCCTGTCTCTTATTCATATTAAAATTTAAATCACTCAGGTTTCGAAACAAGCACTTACACACTGCAATGCGAACTTGCGAAGAAACAGTATTCAGTATTACTAGATCTGAGACCCGGATACAGACTGCCTTGATCTTCAGTGGAAACATTTTCTTTATACTTCCTTGCTGATTGGTCACCGACATTTGCAACACAGATGTTATTTCGCTCAGTTCTGAGAACAGAGGATATGCCGCCCATTGTTGTAATAGGCTTGCAGGCAATTTTTATGACTGGTCATAAACATCGGTATTGCCTTTCCCGAATGTTGAAAGACTTGGATGTCTGAAAATTCCCGATCATTCATGAGTACTTCCATGTTTAAAAATATGCGGCTTGGTCACTGACATTTGCTACACAGATTTAGGTGTTCTGTGTCTGAGCTTCTCGACACAAATATTATTCTCCTCAGAATATTTCCACTATAAAATATTTATTCATGCAAAATGCTTAGAAAATGAAAATGACAAATTCCAGAAGAGCCCCTCGCGGCCCAGTATAATTGATGCCAGGGCCCACTACTGGGCCGCGGCCCGGCGGTTGAGAAGCACTGCTGTAGGGGGCCATTTTCAGCATACAAGATAAGTACATGCCAATTTTCATAGGGAACTATAACAAAATTAAGAAAGTTATTAAGGAATGTTTGGGTTCCATAGCGAGAGTATCATCTTGTGTTTTTGTAGAGATGTGTTACCATGCAAACGCCTAAAAACAGTCTCGGCGCATATTATTGTTGTTGTCACGCACTTAAGGGGAAAGGTGCTTCCCGGCTGTTGCATAGAAACGGCATTCTTCTATTGTTGCCTGGGCATTCGTTGCCCCGAGAATATGTCTAGCGGTCCGTTGCCTAGCAGAGCAACATATTCCGTCACAATATGGATGACTTAAATTTACTGATAGATAATGGAATCATAATATTATTATTTTGCTGTAGCTCAATCAAAAGTTGGCATTTCTCTCACTTACGTGTACAAGTTACAGGCCTTTCGAAATTGGTATGTGATTCACAAGACTATGGAAAGTTGAAGTAAAATATACGAACTGTTACTGATGACTGGGTTATAATGAAATGACCGCGGAGAAATTATTACGACCACTTGGGGAGATTAAGGGATTTTTTATAATGAAAGATCACACAAACACACAGTAATATAAAATATTTCCATGATGAATTTAATTTAGAAAATACGACCCTTTGTTCGTATTTCCACGGCGAATTGAAATTTACATTTCAGAGCCATAAACTGTTAATATGAACTGTTGAAGCACGGAGAGAAGTTTACTTTCACATATAAGTTATGAAATCCCAGGAGCTTTCAGCTGAATTGGACGCTTCTGTTTAGAGAGATTTGAGTCCACACAGAGAAGAACGGTAGAAGTGTGCTTCCTTGTCTAATAGCTGCATAACACTTTTCTATAAAGACCACAGTCGCCCCTTTTGTCAAAGCAGTGATTTGATCAGAGTCACGCCTTTTAGAACCTTCTCAACGTCATTATAGCGGGAGGTCGGAAATTTATGCAAAGTAGGTGGGAAAGAAGAAAGTGCAAGATGAAAGAGCCTGTTCCTTCTCTGAGAGTCTGACCGTCGTCTTAAAATTCAATTGCCTCGCAGGCATCTATCTGAGCAAGGCGACGCCTAGAGGCAGTTTTGTGTACCTATCGTCACAGTTCAAGATAAACTCAATACTGAAGCGTAAAGATCGAATTCGCCGAGAGAAGAGCGCGTACAGAACTACACAAAGTTCTCTACACACCCTGCAGAAGACAAGCATATCTATTCGTATTTGTTAATAGCAAGCGGTTCTACAGAAATTAGACTAGTTATTGGCTAACCAGCTGACTCTCTATCAGTGTAATTTTGAAGTCCAACATCGCTTATACACAAGCTGGCCACTGGAAAATTCAATCCACACCAATAACCTCACAACCTGTTTCCCTATGAAAAATATTTTCTTCCTTCCTTCTCGACCTCCTAGTGACTTCTCTATCAACATTTTATAATATTTTCACGTAGATGCCCAAGCTATATGCCATACACCGTGTCCTCCTGATTTCACAATCCCCGCAAAACTAGGTGGCCCGTGCAATCCACAAAGTTCTTCCTTACATAATATTGTGACATGTTGACCCCTACCTCCCCAGCGGCACGTAGCGGTAACGTAACGCTCGCGTAATAGGCAAGTCATCACCCCGCCACTCTCCCCGCGGTGACGTCACGAGCGGAGCCGGAGTTAGCCGAGCTCCCGCAACCTGGTAACTATGCAACGCGAGTCAACAGCGGTGACGTCACCAAGGGATATCGCGGTTGCCAGGCAGCAGCCAACAACTCCTGTGACGTGTCACGCAACAGGCACCACTGCGGCTATATAAGGGAACTGCACAGCAGCCACGACGAGTTGTAAAGTAACAGTCGCCGAGTAGAGTTGTAACGTGTCCATCGCCGAAGATAGTTCCGAGCAAGCCTCCGAGCGAGTGTTATCAACAGTTCTCCAGTCAGCCGACTACAGTTGGAGTATAGCAGCCGTCGCGGAAAGAAGAACCGGACGTGTGTGTGATTGTGTAATTGGGAGTGTGTGATACAGTGATACATAGCTCCCCTACTGTAAACGTGTAGACTACTGAAGACAGAATGAACTGATTTGTGCATAGGGTTATAAATCGTGAAACCCCGCAACAGTGTTAACAGATTAATGCGATTAGGGTTATAAAGTGTGAAACCCCGCAACTGTGTGATAAGTAATTGTAGCCGTTACTTGTAGATTGTTAAATAAACCAATTAACCATCTCTACGGCGTCTTCAGTAACGAAACACGTTACAATATTATAAACTGCCCACAGACTAGTAAACAGTACTACAATACATTGGTGTTTCGTATTAAGCAAAGTCCCTTTCCGAAACGTCGAGCAAACTTCATTACGCGGTATATTTTAGTCCTTGTAATCAAATTTCGGGTCACAAGACCAGAGTCTCCCCACTGAAGTCATACTACTCTACCAGAATGACGAGACATAACATCACATGTTGACGCAAGTTCATTAAATGACATACTGCTCTGTGAATTGCTTTACGTTACACGGAGACCCTGCAGGGGTCGCTGGATGACGTCATTATTCACAAGATAATTCCATCAGTACGGTAAATTAGCGAACCCCTGTCATGGTAACGAACTCCAAGGCATACTTTGTTTTAGTTCTAACTGCTTTTTGTGACACGTCGTGTACCCTATGAACTGAGGAGGCATATATGTCTGTACAAACTCACAGCAGGGACCGGAAGATACGCAGACGCGTACAAAGACAGGAACTGGGCATACAGTCGGACTGCTTCTTGAGTTCTATAACGAAGCTAACAACACAGGTCCATGCGTCAGCTGAAAAGTGACTTGGGAAAAAGTGGGCACAAAGAAGTTATAGCCTGTTTTGAAGCACTGCCATAATATCTCCATGGAAAACACTGAGATAAAGCATAATGCATCTCAGAGTAGTTGTAGTTGATCTCGGCAAACTGGGTTCGAACCTTGAATCTGAACGAAGCAGCGCCGACCGTAACACTTTGTGAAGAAGTAGACAAACAGGCAGAGAGAGAGAGAGAGATGTTGCTGGAGAGAAACGCTGGCTGATGTGGCATCATCCCGGAACTGATCTGCAAGGAATAACCTAAAATAACCGCAGTCAAGACAAGGGGCCGGGGTTACGATTCAAATTGGAGGATTGCAGACGGATTATTCCACTGACAGATAATTACGGATCTTTCGGTAAAAAACGTGAAATTTGCTGTAGAACATCAGGACTCGGGCGCAATTCCGCAGGTGGGACTGTCGATAACAGTGGGTAGTGGGAAATGCTGTCAAGCAGGTACCTTCACCCCTGGGTTCCTTGAGTAGGCAGCGGGAACATTCACTTTAAGCCTTTATAAGTCAGTGGTAACTGTGTAGTCCATCTGCTTAAACGCTCCAGTAGCTAACCATTGCTTCAAACGGTTTTCATTGCTTTTCAAAAGAATCAGCAATAAAATATTTTTTGTAAACTTCATTAAAATGCTTGAATTTACAAGAGTAGCACGGTGTGTTTTCTTGCAGGTAGGACTCGGGCTTTTAAATATTATGTCAGTGATTGCCATTTAATGTCAAGTGGTAGTGAATACAAAAACCTACTCACTCAGAGTCCTCAGACCTGTAAGAGTGCAGAAGAGCGAGATGAAATATAGCTCAGAAACTGCGCTATGCACTGAAGAAAATTCATGAACCGTGTAGGATTATCAGCAAATTTGCATTGGGACCGGTTGTTCAACTGACGAAGAGAGAAAACTGAAAATGAAACAAGCAGGAACTAACTTCATAACTTCTGCTGCGATACGTAATTTGTTGAAAGACTTTAGGTTGGTTAGGTATGTAGCACGCATGGAGAATAAAGGACATACAGGAATTTATATGTGCAGCCGCTTTCAACTGAACTACTTCGGGCAGAGAAGAAAGGATAATATTATAACCAGTGGCAATCAATCTGTAACGCAAGAGGGTCATTTTTACAACTCCAGATCTTTATCCAAGCCGTAAGCCAGTCGAAAGCAATAATATTTATGTGTTATCTGAAATTAATGAAAATAACAGAATTCATGTAACGAAGGCTGTGGTCATGAATAATCTTATGCCACTAGTACTGATGAAAGAATATCAACACAAATTCGTCAACAGATGTCACTGGTTCACAGTCTTACATGAAATGTGTCCTCTGAAACTTACTTAATATAGTTTCTTACACATACACACACAATGTGTCTTTTGAACCTTATTTAAAACCTTCTGTACATTGCGCTATACGTTTCAACCAACACTGGACATGATCAGGTGTTTGAAAATGTTAGTGCAAACTGCTGTGCTTCCGTTTTGTGATTCGAACATTCGATGTATAGTCCCGTCTGCACGCTCGAGTATTCTGTGGCGCTGGGTGTCTCTTCCTGTTGTGGTGTGTTTACAGACAACGAGTATTAGAGAACACTACACACCGAATATTAGAATCACAAAACGGAAGCTCAGCAATTTCCACTAAGAATTTTTAAACACCTGATGATGATCAATGCCAATCGAAACGTGTAGTGCAATGTACAGAAGCTTTAAAATAAGGTTTAAAAGACAAATTGTGGAATATGTAAATAAGTTTCAGAAGGACGCGTTGAACGTAAGGCGGTGAAGCAGTGATATTTGTTGAAGTATAAGTGACAAGCAAGAGGACTCCAAAATACAATGTTATGCAACATGAAGCTTGGCGCTTTGTCGTTGCCGCTATCTTCTCATAATATTCATTTATAAATATTATCAATTTAGGCTTCCATTCTTGAAATGATTCCGCAGGTAATATTTATAAGTCCCTGGGGGGGGGGGCGACATATCGGTCNATAAATTTCTGTCGATCGTTATAAGAAGAGTAAGCCACGAGCCGTAAGTGTAAGAATGACAAGACTCTCTTGAAATTTTGTGACGTGTTAACGTGTTTGCAGTTCAAACACACTTTCAGCGTGCAACCCTTCAAGAAACATGAGCGATTGCTCCTTTTGGAGAGGATGAATTACTGAGGGGATATAGGCGTGCTTAAAGAGATAATGCTACATCATCAAGTCTTGTGTATGCCGTGAAACCTTTTCAGATTTTCTCATTAATCAGGTAGCGCTGCAGTCTGTTGATGTTACTGCCAACTTGTTCTAACCGCACTACGTAGAATGTAATTCTGTGCAGCTACCCTTAAAATTATTATGTGCTGGAGATGGAAATTCTACTAATTCGCACGTAAATGTGTTACTTCAGCCCTCCAAGCTGCGGGCTGTTGAACAAACAGATCTACAGCATGCTTACGGGCGATTGCAATTAAGAAACTGCACAACCTGATGAATATTAACGACTGAAGTTACTGTCTTGAGATAACGTTCTGAAGGCAGGCGGCCACAGCCAGTGTTGGATGGCTCTAGCGCTGCACAGTATTTAGACTGAAAAATGCGGTGAATAGGTCAGGGATGTTTATTTTTCAAGCTCTCTAGCCTCGTGGTTGACAGTTATTTAATTGGTCGGGAATTCCAACGTCTTTGTACAACCAGAATTCTCATGGCTGTACACATAAAAGTCCACTGCAGGATCCTACTTCGGAACTCCTGAATGGTGATCATCACTTCCCGTTCCCCTCAGGCAAATTTCAATTTTGTAAAATTTGATATTAAACAAAGATTAGAGACCTTGGCGCATGCGACTAGAATGGATCAAAGAACTCGGGCTAAGGGAACTTTGAAGATAATCCAAAAGAAGGAAAAAGTGAGATGCAGAAGACGTTAATCGTGATTTACGGGAGATGAAAATGAGCAAACGGAGGCAGGCGGCAGATATGAGAGACGCATGCGCATCTGTCGCAAAAGGGGACAACGTTCTTAAACGATCATAAGCCAAGGATCAGAACTGAACGATAAATCGATCATTCGCTGCCACGCACTGCTAGTTACTCTGCAACTCAGTCACTAATCCATCCGCCCAGCGGGTCAGCAATTGCTAATTCCCGCACTCACTCACTCACTCACCAATTCGCTTTAGTTTAATGGATATCTTTTCCACAGTTGAAACAGTTTAACTTTACAAGAGATTTAGACCCTCTTCCCGCGGCGTTTAAACTGATATTTAGTTTCTTGTATTATAACCGTCGACACAACAAAGAAAGTGGGGATACTTGCATTGAAGAAAACAGATGTTGGTATATTTTAGTTGTTTAATGTAAACGTAACTTGTGATCCATGTTTCGACCATACAGTTTATGTCATCATCAGGCACCTATGAACGTAATTAAAGTGATTAAAATTTATGGTCATAATACGGATGCGTATTCCTGCAATTGATTCCTGTGTTGCAAGCGAATGTATATTTACATAGTGAGCATAGTTGGGCAATTTAATATTAAAATAAATTCGTTATGAGATAACAAACACCGTGGCTTAACTCCGCAAGCGAACTATACCGACTGAGCGACCGCCGCTTGTCGGTGAAGTTAGTGCCAACTTTAGGGGATGGAGGGTGTCGCGTGGTCAGCGCAACGGATCCCCACGGCCGTTAATCTCGGTTTTATAGACCGGGTGTTATGATATAGGGGATATGAAACATATATAATGGTATAAAAGTTTTAATTATATAATAATATTCAAAATACTGGCTGGTTGTGCTTACCACGTAGGTATGTACAACTTGCCACAGATTTGCGTCGATGTGCTCCAATCTATAAATTCCAAACTGGCGCTGACATTTATATAGTGTCATACAAAGGCAGAACAAAGGCACATTCTGTTGGCAAGAGGTGACTTCTAACGGCTTTATTGCTGGGACCTTCAAACTCTCATTACGTATGATCAGTTTTGTAGTGATGGTTGGAGGCGACCGTGGGAAGACTGCTTTGTGACGACACGAGTATGTAGAAGAAAACAAAGAGAAGTTGCATAGTTTAAAAATAAAATTTTGATACATTCCTTCCTTTCCTCCCCACCCTTCTTCGTCCCCTCATTCTTAACAATAAGTAGCATTTCTTCTTCTTGTCTCATCCAGTTTCAATCCCTTAAAGTAAACAGCATTCACATATTGCGCAATCATCAGGTAGTGACGTAGATCCTTACGTAGGCCTTATTTTACTTTCAACAAAGGACGTGAACTAGCACGTCACACCGGGGATCTCGTTGAAGAAAGGACAAGCTTGCCTACCCAAGTAAATTGTGCCCACAAAGAAGTCTTACACTTTTATAATTTACGAACGAGGGGTTCAAGCTACACGATTCCTGTTATGAAGGCAGTGCCACCAGGCGTCGCTCAACTATTATACCTTCATAAACCGAGATTTAAAGGTGCATAATAATGCATTTCAATGTCCACAATGGCGTCCTTGATAATATATTTTCACGTGATAAGTATGCCTATAGACGGGGTTTGCATTATTAACCAGATTTATTGATCTCCGAAACAACTTGTTATTACATTTTACGGTTCACTATTACACACACTAGTGTCCACAGTCACATCTTCACTGTCACTGCTTGGTAGCGGCTTCCAAAGGTGCACGTTCCCCTTCCTCTTGGTTCCCGAACTGTCCCCGTCTTCAGCTACCAGTTTCTAGCAGCATCAGCTCACAGAGGCTGAACCCCAGCCGTTTTCTAACTAACTGCAAGTGCTAACAGGACCTGCTTATAACATCTCGGCACTGACCGCGCAGAAAACATCTCTTCCATTTTTGCTGTATTCTCTTGTGGTGGAAACATGCTTGTTTGTGAGCTTTTGTACAGTTGCTTGTTTTGCTGTAGTTGCTTACAAATCGGCCTACACACCACAGTATTTATTTATAGATTTAATGGAAATAAATCAGGTGGTTTTACTGAAGTACGTGATGTGCTCTATGACGAGAACTTGTGAATTCAAAGCCGATCAAGTCTCGGATATTTTCTTCAAAATACCATGGCTATCTAAGAAATGTTGTAGGCTGTTTCATGTTTCAGTAGATGAACCGGTACGTCTCGTAATATACATGAATGCTTAATGGTTCGTTTGCTCTCATATTCCAAGTCAATCTAAATTGTAAGATAAGCAGAAAGCATCATACAGCATCAGTTTTAAAACTTCTCTTACTTACACGCCGGAAGTCCCTCCCATGCCAGCACTATCTGTCTTGAGTACTAAATGCATTGTTTGTTTCAACTACCCACGATGCTTCATTCTCTTCGTCCACTTTGTGTCTGTTATACAACTTATTACTCTTTCCTAGTCCTTCTACAGCTCTCAGCCTTCTTCAATTCTAGTTATTAATTCCCTATTGTTTATAATACCTTATGGTGAAAAGTTTGCATATGACGACAACATATTGCGGCCAAATCTCAGAACATAATAACGACAAACATTAAAGCCTCTTATAAAAATGGAAACATTCAGGTGCATTCATGTATTTCCCGATTTTATTTTGAGAGGCGATATGAAGGAACACAGAAAGAAAGCGAAACGTCCAATGTGAAATTATAACATCAAGGAGAGCAGTGAGGAATGCGCAAATTAAGGTATCACGCTTGCCGCAGCCTGAATTAACAAGACGCATGAGTCACGGCTGTCCTAAAGAAACAGGGGAATCATTTGACCTGATTCTGGCATGGCTTATCTGTTCTCAGCAGTGAAGGCAGCTGAATAAATTAGAAAGGGAATTTTATTGTACATTCTGAAAAACAATCAAACATTACTATGATGCAACTTACTTCGCTTTGGCAATAAACAAATTGGGACTGATGATTCACAAGTTTGCTGATTCTGTAAGAATAAAATATTTGCTTTAGAATATTAGCTCATTTCTAATTGTATAATTGAATTGTATAATTCAACATCTGCAGAGAATTTCCAGCAGGGTCAATTGAACTACTGCTGATTATTCGGTTGTCCCAATATGTTAATCTACCTGCTCCTTGTCTCTACACGTTTCAACTGCCGATGAATGTTATGAATGACCATCATCAACACTCATCCACATTCTCTGTATACGAGTATTCACATCCGTACAAGCTTTCTGTCTCGTAGAATTATTATCATAATAAAATATTTTTTCCATACATTTGAGCAAGGAGTAAAGGTGATAAAGATTATATTATTTTATGGAACTTGCAAGCTCACCGTATCGTGGGCCATATTATTGCACCAAATACCGTCATACTGTAATTACTAATTTCAAATTCATGCTGCACCTATAGAGAATCAGTGATATAGCTCCAATGTTCATCTCTTAAGATGACAGACCCAGTCCCACACCCATATAGAACCAGGGATATCGCTCCAATGGTCATTTCTTAAGATGACAGACCCAGTCCCACACCCATATAGAACCAGGGATATCGCTCCAATGGTCATTTCTTAAGATGACAGACCCAGTCCCACACCCATATAGAACCAGGGATATCGCTCCAATGGTCATTTCTTAAGATGACAGACCCAGTCCCACACCCATATAGAACCAGGGATATCGCTCCAATGTTCTCATAGGATGAGAGACCCAGAGCCACACCCATATAGAACAAGGGATATCGCTCCAATGAACATGTGCATTATGCTTTTCGAATGTTCGCAGGATGGTACTTACTTACTTACTTACTTACTCATGGAGCTGAGCCTTTGTGGAGGAGCCGCCAATTCTGCAGCTACTCAAGAATTTCCCAGCATTTTATGGAACCCGAAGGTTCATTACCGTGTTCACAAGAGCCCTCCACTGTTCCCTTTCCTGAGGCAGATCAATACAATCCATGCCATCCCATCCTATCTCTCTAAGATCCATTCTAATATCGTCCACCAACATACGCCTTGGTTTTCCCAGTGATCTCTTTACTTCTGGCTTTCCCACCAATATCCTACATGCATTCCTCGTCTCCCCCATTCGGCTACATGCCCTGCCCACCTCATCCTCCTTGACTTGATCATTCTAATTATACTTGGAGAAGAGTACAAGTTATGAAGCTCCTCATTATGCAGTTTTCTCCGACCTCCTGTCACTTCATCTCTCTTGGGTCCAAATATTCTCCTCAACACCCTGTTCTCAAACACCCTCAGTCTATGTTCCTCCTTTAATGCCAGAGACCAAGTTTCATACACATACAGAACCACAGCAAAATTATAGTTTTGTATATTCTAATTGTTATGTCTTTTGACAGAAGACAAAAGGTTCTGGACTGAACCTTCAATCTCCTCTTAATTTCCTCCTCAATCAGGTTTCGATCTGTTATCGTTGTCCCCAAATATCTGAACTGTGCCACATTTTCAAAACATCTGTTTCTATCTTTATGTCATGATTTTGCCCTGCATTTTGGTGACGAGACAGTAACATATACTTAGTTTTCTCTGTGTTTACTTCTAGACCAACCTCTTTACTTGCGTCAATTGAAGTTTGTGTGTTTCTCTTTATGGTATCTACATTATCACCCAGTAGATTCTCATCATCGGCATAGACCAACAGCTGATGTGTCCCGTTTAATTTCAGTCCCACCTGGTTTCCCTGGACCTTCCTAATGGCATATTCTAAAGCAAAGTTGAAAAGGAGTCGCGATAAAGCATTTCCTTCTTTTAGACCATTTTGGATAGGAAATTTATCAGACAAATGTTTCCATATATGGACTTTACTATACGTTTCGTTTAATCACATTTTAATTAAACTAACTAGTTTCATGGGTATCCCAAACTCTATCAGAATACTGTACAATACTTCCCTCCTAACTGAATCATAGGCTTTCTTGAAGTCTATGAGTAGCTGATGTACTGTCTCATCGTACTCCCATTTTTTCTCCAATATCTGACGAATGCAAAAGATCTGATCTGTTACGTCGAAACCCACAGTGATGATCCCCAATAATTTCACCCATATATCGACTTCTCAGGACGGTAGAGATGTCATAAAGACCTGCATCTTTTATTCAGTATTAAGTGCTTATGTATTTTACTTGAGAAATATATACGTTAAGAATATTTAGGTAAATGGGTCCAAAAGAAGATTAATTTATATTTCTGTGCTGTGAATATCTGTGCTGTTTGTGAGCTATGCAACATTCATGTCTACATAGAATAAATGAATGGGTCACACGCTCTCTTCAGAAGAGCAAAGAGCTCTCTTCTAAAATACATGTAATGAAATATAATTCCCAGGATTTTTGTTATGTGTCGATAAGCAGCAACATGTCGGCTAATTTGAATGTCTTTAGTCCTTATAAGACTTGAGGCTCTATCTAATCAACGGTGTGCCGGTAGTTGTCATTGCTGTCATGAATAAGGCATACAGGGGCTAGATGTTACAGATTTTTGTGATGCGAGTATTGTATGTACGGAAATAATACTGATGGACAATATTGTGTTATCATTTGTCAGTATTAGTATTCCATTATGACTACGGATAATGTAACAATATGCCTCAGTACGGTGTGCATTGTTAATCTGCATGGGATTGTTACATTACTGTCTTATAGCAATGAAAATGCACATATAAATTTCATCATATTTATTCGGTAAGTATCAGCGTCCGTAATGTGATTACAGTTACCACATTTAAATTAATAATATATGCTGCATCAATTTGAGTTGGGTAGAAAGTAAAAATACAGACTTTTGATTTATGATTACTTATTAAGTATATGTAATATTATACAAAGCGATTAGAACTAGCTCATCATATCAGTCTACAGACCTGAAATTGTCAGTGTGGGCGTTAGATTTGCAGCCGCTACGAACATATTTTCACGTGTTTTAGTGATTTGTAGACGGGATTGGTATAGGCGAATCGATTTATTCGCTACCCACGAAACTACAAATAATTATAACGCTCTCATGATTACTGTAACTATGGCACACAAAATAAAGTTTTCAATGTCTGTTAAAAATTCAACTGTTGAGCTGCAGGCACAATTCTCTTCGACTGAATGAATCAATTAGTCAAAGTCAAAGTTATGTTACGACCGACGGTCAGTTGGCCTGTCTTTCTTGGAATAAAGCACCCACCTGGGGCTTTAGACCAAATTTTTATTAATGTCAGACAGTCGCAGGCGGCTTCTTGATGTGGGGCGCTCTCTCTACTTAGAGGACGGGTCTGCCGTTTGCCAGAGTCACAGTCAGCAGTAATATGTCTGTTGTCAGTACGAACAACTTAAATTTTACATGTTATTAAATGTATGTATATGCAGCACACAAAAGGCCTCTGTCAGTCCAGGCTCAGTACAGCAGATCATGCCCCATTATTAGTAGCTCCTGCTACAACAGCAGTCTTATCACTTGAAGGGTCGTATGCTTGACCGCCGCCAAGTTTAAGCCTCATATACATCGCATTTCCTGTCTCGGGGCTCGCCTTGTCCAATGTTGCGAACAACTGCATTTTCATAATTTTGTTTGACTTCTGCTTCTTGCCTGCATAATTCTGTTATACGTGTATAATCATACATGTACTGAAATTTGAAAGCTTTCTGCAAGTCGCGAACCGACGTGCGCCTTGGCAAATTTCCAATGGTGCGGAGAACTCTGTTCTGCAGGCGCTGCAATTGCAATAGATGGTCGTCTGCTGCAAACTCTCAGGCAGGGCAGACTCAATTAGGAGTGTCCACTGCTCCTTGTTTAGAATTTAGTTCGTATTCATGGAAATTCCTCTGTCACAAATCCGTTGTGATGAATACATTTGTAACACCGTGGTGACCAAACCGTTGTGTTTACCTAGCGTTGCTCAGCAACCGACTGTTCCAGCTTGTTGTCCCGGAAGTGTTTAAACAAGCCGCTGCCTAGCAATGAATTTACACGTCACAATACGTGAAAGACTCCGACTTCGGTGCAACGATCATGGGCCAATTTATTATATGTAAAGTATTGGAACCACTTTCTAGGGGCTTTAGACATTGAGTATAAAGCACAGTCAATAGAGAATGATTCGTTTCCCTCTCTGGACGAGCCAACTCTTCAAATATCAATTTATAGTAGTTTCGGTTATTGTGGCTTCTCCTGGCTATCACTTGACTGGCTTAGCTCCTGCCTCTACTTCAGCTCGTAATACATCTTTACTGGAGTATCAGCCAAAAGTCCATTGTTGTTTCTGCCTCCGATTCTCTCTTGTTTTGGAAGGGGCGCCATTTCAACAGAATAGATGGGACAGATTGCTTTCTGAAGATGATCGGCCTGTGTTTAAGCTTGATGTTGAAAGCTGACTGCTAACATCCAAATTCGGTGTGAGAATCTCAAAGTCCAAAATTTTGAAGGTTTCAATGAGAGGACAATGAGACAGTGCATCAGCTATTCATAGACTTCAAGAAAGCCTACGATTCAGCTAGGAGGGAAGTATTGTACAATATTCTGATAGAGTTTGGGATACCCATGAAACTAGTTAGGCTAATTAAAATGTGTTTCAATATAACGTATAGTAAAGCCCGTATAGGTAAAAATTGTCTGACATGTTCCCATTCAGAATGGTAAAAAAAAAAAAAGAGAGATGCTTTATCGAAACCGCTTTTCAACTTTGCTTTAGAATATGCCCTTAGGAAGGTCCAGGAAAACCAATTGGGCCAGAAATAAAATGGGACACGTCAGCTGTTGGTCTATGCTGATGACGTGACTCTGTTGGGAGATAATATAGATACAATAAAGAGAAACACACAAATTTTAATTGACGCAAGTAAAGAGGTTGGTCTAGGAGTAAATGCGGAGAGAAGTAAGTACATGTTTCTGTCTCGTCCCCAGAATGCAAGCAAAGTCATGACATAAATAAAGCTAACAGGTGTTTTGAAAATGTGGTGTGGTTAAAAATTTTGGGAACGACTATAACAAATCAAAATTTGATACAGGAAGAAAGTGTGAGGAGACCGAATTCGGGTAATGCTTGCTACCAATCAGTCCAGGACTTTGTCTTCCCGTCTGCTGTTCAAAAACATAAAAATTAGATTATACAAAAGTATAATTTTGCCTGTGGCTCTGTAGGAGTATGAAGTTTGTTCTCTGACATTAAGGGAGGAACACAGACTAAGGGTGTCTGGGAACAGGGCGCTGAGGGAACATCTGGATGAAGGAGAGATAAAATGATGGGAGCCTTTAGAAACTTGCATAACGACGGCTTCATAACTTGTACTCTTCTCCGAGTATAATTAGAATAATCAAGTCAAATGAATGAGATGGGCAGGGCATGTATCACGAAAGGGGCAGTACAGGAATGCATATAGGATATTGGTGGGAGAGCCAGAACGAAATATACCGCTAGGAAGCCCATGACGTAAGTGGGTAGATAATTTTAAAATGGATCTTAGCGAAATAGGTTAGGGTGGTGTTGACTGGACTGATCTGGCTCAGGATAGAGACTAGTGGAAGGCTGTTGTGAACACAGTAATGAACCTTTCGGTTCTAAAAATTCTTGAATAGTTGCACACCTCGAGGCTTCTCAATGTCATTAAGACACTAAAAGTATAACTTATACACTAACAGTGATTATCAACACAATTAAAATGTCTCTAGTTTTACATGTTTCTTCTCAATTTACAACATGTTTCGGCCGCATGTGGGCCATCATCAGGCAATTTTTCTTTTGTGTTCGGGGAGACCACTGCACTGTTCACTTGTCTATCGTCATTGTTTAGTTTTATCTCACGACTAGAACTGTCATTGTGCTCTGTTGCGGCCATTGAACTGCAATGCATTGCGTTCTAGTGGTGAGATAAAACTAAACAATGACGATAAACAAGTGAAGAGTGCAGGGGCCTCCCCGAAAACAAAAGAAAAATTGCTTGATGATGGCCCACATGCGGCCGAAACATGTTGTAATTTGAGAATAAACATGTAAAACTAGAGACACTTTAATTGTCTGATAATCACTGTTAGTGTATAAGTTATACTTTCAGTGTCTTAATGACATTTTATTATCTTCATAATATCGTAAAGTATTAAAGTTACACTTTCAGTGAGAAACATATTTTGGATGCCTTTTATATTTTAAAGAATATTGTTACATTATTGACGCGTGCTTTAATAATAAGGATAATGCCTCAATGCTACGGGATGCTGAAATATAATATTAGCTTTCTCTGTTTTCTTCTAGATCAACATCCTTACTAGCTAACTCAAAGTTTGTGTGTTTTTGCTACATGTTATCTATTGTAACGTGTCTGGAATCCAGAAGAGTCACTTCTATGGAAACGCTAGAATAGACCGTTGCATAGGAAACAACAATTGCTCTACTGTAGTTCTAACAGGAATCTCCACGGTTACGACGAATACGCGAAGCGTCTTTTCGTTGGGTGGGGAAGGATCGGTACCTCCAGTACGTTTTGTTATTTTCGTGGGGTCTGGCTGCTACCAGCACGGCCTGCAAATCTAGGGCTTGTCGGAGGGCCTCGTTCACTGTCTTCTCCCCTCCCAGCAGCAGCTGGATCTTGATGTCGGGGTCGCCTATCCCATATGTGAATGCTTTCCCCGCTTCCCTTGCTACGTAGTCTGCCGGTAGGTTGGGGTAGGCACGGCGGGCGAGCATTTCGATGGCTGTGGCGAAGTCTTGTAGGGACTCTCCGGGGTTCTGTATCCTCGTTGTCAGTTGGCAGCGATAGGCGGCTGCAAAGTGTTGGTCCCCGAAGCGGTCCTCTAGCGCCTGGAGCGTGTCCTCGTAGGCCGTGTTCGTCAGGATGCCGGGTAGTACGTCTGCCGCCCGGCCTTTCAGGGCGGTGATTAGGTAGGTAGCCTTGTCCCGGTCCATTTGTTGTGTTCCGCTACGACCTCGAATTGTCGGCGGAACACGCTCCACGTCGTAATCCCGTCAAATGTCTGTGGCTGAGCCATGCCCGTGATGATTACTGACGTGTTTTTCCCCTCGACCCTCATCTGCCTTGTCTCGTCCAACCGGGCTTGGAACTCGCGTTTGGCCTCCTCAATTCCTCTGCAGGTTTCGTTATGGGTTTTTGTGAGATCTTCCCGGACTTTTTTTTGCCGTCGCGTCGTGGTGCATTTCTGCTGTATTTAGCTCGATTTGTGTCTTTTCTATTCTCTCCGCAAGTTCTTCGAGCTTGGTATCTGTTATGACCTGGTTGGTTCTAATCTCTTCTCTTATGCCCAATATTTCTTCGTGTCTGGCTTCCGCCTTGGCCTGGTTTGCCTCCATTAAGGCCAGCAATTCATTCTTCTCCGCTTTTCTATTGGCCTCCATTTCTTCCTTGTCGGCCTTCCTATCGGCCGACGCCTTTTCTTGGTCGGCCTCTAATTTGGCGTCTAATTTCGCTAGCATGGCGATTATTTGCTGCATCTCCATTTTGTAGCAGTAAAGTACTTGATGCACAACAATCTGTTTGTGGCCTGTTTAAGTTCGTAACACTTCTGACACCAATGTAGCGTGTTTTGTGGGTCACGCTACAAATAGATTCACGTAGGCCTCAAATTAAGTAGGACCTTTATTGTTCTTCCGCTTACACAATCACGAGTACAACTACTATTCACTGTGACACCTCAACTGTCTTCTGCGGCGGATGTTCCACGACACTCTACTTCGAAGGCTGGATAAAGGCTAACTTCTCCGAAGGCTTGATGACGACTGGCTCGTTAGACGGATATTCCAAGACTGAAGACTTCTCGTCGAAACTGGGCTTTTATAACCTTGGCCGCTGCTAGGCAAATGAATCCTCTGTTATAGCAGTGGAAACGTTGCTTTGTCGGTTCCGCGTTTCCTACGCAATGACCCATTGTTATTGCGTTGTCTCTGTGGGAAAGCTTCGCGGATTCGTCGTAACCGTGGAGATTCCTGTTAGAACTACAGTAGAGCAATTGTTGTTTCCTATGCAACGGTCTATTCTAGCTTTTCCATAGAAGTGACTCTTCTGGATTCCAGACACGTTACACTATATTATCTATATTATTACCTGGTAGGTGCACATCATCAACTTAGACCAAGAGTTGATGTGTCCTGTTTAATTTCAGTGCCACCTGGTTTTCTTGGACCTTTCTAATGGCGTATTCTAAAGCAAATTTGAAAAGCAGTGGCGGTAAAGCATCTCCTTGTTTTAGACCATTCTGGGTATGAAAACTATCAGACAAATATTTACTTATACAGACTTTACTATACGTTTCGTTTAAACACATTTTAATCAGCCTGACTAGTTTCATGGATATCCCAAACTCTATCAGAATATTGTACAATACTTCCCTCATAACTGAATCACAGGCTTTCCTGAACTCTACAAATGGCTGATGTACTGTCTCATTGTACTCCCATTTTTCTCCAGTATCTGACGATTAAAAAAAATCTGATCAGTAGTTAATCTGTTACGTCGAAACCCACACTGATGATCCCCAATAATTTCATCTATGTATGGAGTTAAGCTTGAGAGAAGAATTTTGGACACAATTTTGTATGAAGTTGATAGGAGTGATATCCCATTATAATTACTACAGTCAGTTTTACCATGCTTCTTGTGAACTGGTACAATAATAGACTCCTTCCACTGATCAAGCAATTCTTCATTATTCTAAACAGAATTTATTAGTTTGTGGATCTTACAACGTAACATTTCACCGCCTGTTTCTCATACTTGCGACCTGCACAAAATCAGACGGTAATATGACAGCAGAGCAAGCTATAACATTGGAACAATTAACCGCTCGCTAGCCTTACCAACTTACCCATTTTGTTTCATAATGAATTACAAGAAAAAACATGCTACAGAAAGTTGAAAATATTACAGTAAAAGACTTGAATTTAAATTGAGCATATGCCACGAAGCGCGTTCGACAAAACTAAATGAAATCGCTGTTTAAAACGAAGACAAATAATTGAAGAGTTACTGAAAGATGAAACACGTTTCCTTCCATTCACACAGGACTGCCACCTGCAGAACGACTATCGAGTGGGGACAAAGAGAGGCCAAGTATGTCTTCAATGTGGTAACTGGCCGAGCCACCATAGCGGTTGGTTTTCAATTGAAATTTAGCTTCTAGCCCCGTGTAACAACTATCCCCGGGCTTCTTTATTCCAGTAGTCGGAAGTTCAGAGGAAGCAGCAGTGAGTACGTGCGTACGGACTTGCATCGCTCTTCACGTGATCCAGTTTCCCAAGTATTCCTCTAACTGCTTATTACTGCGGGAATTGGGCTGGCACAGCAGCTCACCGCCAGTTCTCACTCAAGCATCAAAGGAGCAGAGGAAAATACTCGTAAACTGAATGTCAACAACTGTTCAGTCTTTGATGAAGGCACAGACATTCAAAGTATTTGGAAGCCAAGTGCTGAAGAAATACAGCATTAGAGTCCAAGGGAGATAAAATAACAGACAAGTTGATCGATTTATGAGGAACTTATTTGTGCTTATTGTTAGTAAACCAATTAAACAGAGAATAAAATGAACGGAATGCATATAAAATCTGCGTGTGAAGTTTTACAACGTCGCGGTCTACTGTAGACTGAGGCATTTATTTGAGGATATTAAAATAATGGCCAAGCCACAGCTCAGGCTGATTTCCCATTGCGGAGTGCCGAGTTGAGTCCCAGTTGACTTTGTGTGAGATTCATGGTGGACAAAGTGGTATTGATTTAAATCTTCACAGTTCTTCGAGTTTACCCCGATAATCATCACTCCACCACTGTTCCGTACCAATAAATAACCGCCTCTGTGGCGTGCGACAGACTTGACTAGGGAGCACATTATCACATCTTCGGACTTTAGGTTTGAGACTTTATATCCCACCTGCCACTTGCTGATTGCAGGAGGATTTAAGGCGCGTTCAAAACCCCGCGGAGCGCCTATTAGGTTCTCTCAGTCCATCCGTTCAGCTGTCTGTCAGCCTGTCTCTCCAGATGCATGAAACAACTATAGAACCCTTGGAAGAATTCGCATTGATACTGGAAAATTTTCCAAAAGCATTGTACAATATTTTCAACTTTCAATTTGATCGGACATATTTAACCATTTTATATGAAGGCTGACGTGCGTTTCTTCGCGAATATTGCTAAAGGTTTATCGGACAGAAAGATGCTTCGAACAAACGTTGTGGAAGGAAATAAGGGACATATTCTAACTCAATGTACCTCCCTTCCAAGTCACTCACCATTACCCAAACAGGTTACAGTGAGAAACACGCCACAAACAGAAAAATTCGGTTCACAAAACTCAACCTCAGCGCAACATACATCCAGTATACTAAATATCCATATTCACAGAAATGTATTAGTCTGAACGTACTGTTGTCCAACAGTCATACTGAAGTACAGTACTATGTGACTTCCTGTTACTATATACAAGTATCAACGTATCCCGCCGCGCTTCCATACAAGGTTTAGGTGAACACGCGGAAGACAACGCGAAGATACTGAAACTGCACTTACAGTAATAGTAGTTAAATTTAAGCATACATAAAGCCCACACCAGATTACCTTTCAACATATTCACGTTTTTATACTTCATATATATAAATTTTACAGCTTTCAACCTCCGACATTTCTTCTATTGTTGTCATTGACGCTTGCCTAGCTTTGGTTCGGATATCATTTCCACGGGAAAGTGTTTACCAAGCCGTTACCAAGCAACGCATTCTCGTTTTCGTGATCATTGCATAGCAACGGTACTATACGTTCTAATATATAAAACTTCAAAGAGGCAAAATATACAAATATTATGTTTCTGGACATTATCCATCGTCGTGTTTTTATTTAAAACAACATTTCAGAGACTGGATTGTCTCTCCATCTTCAGGTAAAACCTATTCAATTGGGCCCAATCGCTAGAGCTAGTCCCTATTCTCGGACACCTGCACCAACACAAGACAGGGTACAGAAACCAAGCACAGCACAAATCATCTGAGAGAGTTAAAACATTGAAATACTAAAACAATCCATACGTGTGAGGCCTAGCAGGAAATATAAGACAGTGCATGTTGGTATTTATGTTTCTGCATCGAAAGCAGAAAAATATCTCGAAGACAGTCCTGTTACTTCCGTGAGAATTCCGATTCAATTTGCCTTCCATTTATATCAAAAATATACGCAAACTGATTGCCTAATATATCACTATATTTACGGATTCACTGCTATTGGTATTGAGGATGTCTCTATGACAATCACTTTGGGATTCAGCTCGCTTTGCAATAATTTTTCTTTTTGGCATTATCCTGACATTAGTTCAAATATTTTAGTCAACAGGATGACAAAATTATATCTCTGTACACTCTACAGTTCCTTTGAAGCAAGTCTGACGAAAAGAATACCCACTGGCAAGTAATAATGTAATATAAGGACAGCAATATGTGTGGGTAGTAACTGCTTTTGTCTCGAAGCTACGAACAAGTAGGCAGGACCATGATTCGAACAACAAGGAAAAGGATAAAGAGGAAGGAGAGACTATGATGGAGAAGGGAAAGTAGAGTGGGAGCAAGACGAGAAAGGGAACAAGAAAGTCCTTTTGATCTTTCAGATATTTAGTGATGCTTTTCTGCTACATGCGTTATATTTCATTGCTTGATAGATGGGTGGGAATGCTGAACTAGAAGGCAGCGGTCATAGTAAAATCTGCTGTGACATGATTACTTCAAGGAGCTGATGAGAGTTACAGGGAATCTCAGTCAGAACATTCGGGGTCTGAACCCGGGATCTCCAGAATACAAGAGGCGTCAATCATTAAAATTATGTTCTGTATTTACTTTTTAAGGATTTTATTATATAAGTAAGCAAACAAAGCAATTCTTGGGCTCAATTAAAAACACCACGCCACGAAGATTAATTGAGGAGTGGAGTTATAGCTCCATCATTCTTGATCTCTCTACTAGATGGAGACGAGTGGTCATCTTCACGTCCCTGCCAATTTACTCCGGGAAAAGGGTCATCGATAGGCACCATAACCTTGTCGCTACATCGACTGAGCTATCCCGGCTACAACTGACTATACAAATGCATTTCAATAATCGCCTGCATGAACCTGTCATCGGAATTTTAAACGGAAATATCAGATTCCACTTTCGCTGTTGCAGCAGACTGACGGAAGTAGGGACACGGAGCCGCAAGCCTCGCGTATCACACAGTCAAGTCGGGAACAAGAACAAGGCTACTGTTGTGCCCGATGAAAATATGAAGAGCGGGTTACATTTGGAATAATGCCCTCATATAAATGCCCTCTAGACAAGAATAAAATGGTCGAAGGGGTGGTAACATTTGAACCATTGTGCATGTGAACAGGACAGCAGCCTTAAAGCACAGCAATTAGCTAGCAGAACAGCCTACAATTTCGAGGCAAGACAACAGTCGTTGCTGTATAAATCAGAAAAAAAACAGTAGGCTTACAGGAGTTTTTTAAAATAGTAGAATGGCAATTATAAACAAAAACTTCGCAGATAACATTGAAATTATAATGAGATTCGCCATCAACTACAAACAAAGGCAAACAGGAGTATTGTGTCCGGACGACAGGATATAAAAGAGGATTGGTTTCTGTTATGATAGAACGAAAGTGACAAAAATGTGCTCTTAACAGAGCTAAATTAAAACGATATTAGCACACATTTTACTCTGTTGAGAGACACCAGTTACGTTCCTTATAATTCGGCAAATACTGCGTTTATACAACGATGCATGGAAATAAAATGTTGAGAAATACTTCAGCGAGCTCATGTCAAAAAGGGGATGTGTTGCTAATGGTCAGACACGAATTAAATTCGCATAATATCGTTCATTGCAAAACCCCAAAACAGCAAATGCCATAGAAACCTTTTTGAATACTGTCCGAGATTACGAGTGAACACGAGGACCGGTAGGTAAAGAGGTAACGGTAAAGTTGTTCCTATGCTTAATTAATTACGCACCACGTCATGGAAACGTAAAGGGGACTGGAGGTACAACTCCACCGATCTCGACCTCAGCACTAGATGGAGGTAAGTTGTCAACTTCACCCTCCGGCCGCTTTACCCTCCCCCAGATAAGAGTCTGCATGGGCCCCAGGGCCGGTCTGGAGGCTATGGAGAACAGAAAAATCTCTTCTCGCTGCCGGGAATATAACCCCGACCGTTCAGCGCATTGTAGGTCGCTATACTACTGAGCTACTGAACTACGCAGTCTCGCCGATATACGAAGAGAGAGGAATTTTTTAATAAAAGAAAAGAGGCAAAACCTTTGGTAAGTAGTTTAGGAGCTCGCCCCTGACAACAAACGAAAACCGAATCCTACAGTTTCCGGTACATTTAGCACACAGAGAATATAAATAAATTTGCAACACAGAGTAAATCCTGGCGCTCCTGGATTCAGTGGAACCTTCTGTATAATTTTCACACTTGGTGAAGTGCAGCTGTTGACACTGTCCACTAAGTGTTTGCATTGTTCTCAACGACATCAATCAGGCCGGAACGACATGAAACACACGAAGCGAAGTCACGTGTTTACAAAGACAGTTAGTTTCGAAACCAACCGGCTGACTGATGGCTTGTTTGACAACACTGTGTCAAGTGTATAGTTTATAATATTACAATGGAAAAGCGGACGTGTACCTTTGTTCTTTATGGAAAAGTGTCTGCAACAATTAAACCACTTTCACTATCACACACTAAAACCAAACAATTCCAGTTACCGTATGCACTGTTCTATTCCGTTAATATAAAGGCTATTTTACTATAATTACACGTACATATCACGTTGGTGGCTACTTCACAGGACAGACATACAGACAGTCTGGAAGTTGAAGAAAGTCGTCTTCTGGGTTTTGCCGCCGTGTATTCTTCGTTTTGGCTGACGTTTCGCAGGAACGTATCGCCTCCATCTTCAGAGCAGGTGAATGGCTTGTGAATGCAGAGAGCAGNTTCCTGCGAAACGTCAGCCAAAACGAAGAATACACGGCGGCAAAACCCAGAAGACGACTTTCTTCATAGTCATCGCCGTGAAAACCTCAAAACTTACACAGTCTGGAAGTTGTTTGTGACAGAACCAGAACCGAAGTAAACTTTCATTTTAAATATAAAATAGAAGTACTGAAGCGGCAGGAAAATGCAAGAATGTCCTACACTATCACCAAAGTCACCCTCCCAAAAGTTTCTGACATTTTCGCAAATGAGAATCAGGCAACAGAACCGTTTCAGAATACACATTCAGAGCGATGTGAAGGAAACGCCACTGACAAATTCAACGCTTATTGCGATCCCTTCGTGCGAAGCAAGACTCAAATAACCAGTCGACCGAATAACTAACATCACAAGACCTGTCCTGTGTCGAAAGTCTGCCACACGCAATCGCTCCAACAACTAACCCTCTGCGGTGATGAGGAATTGCGAATTTCGAGACGTGATACTGTTCGTTGAACCAGCAGACCATAAAGTTGTGTCACCTCGTGGTGAGACCTGATCAAAACGTGTCATCCTGTACTTCTCGCTAGGCGGTTCGCACTACAAGTCGATCATAGGTTCTATTTGTCTCCAAATTTCCCAGAGTCCGTCTGGGAGAATCTTGGCATAGCACCGAGATTTTATTTGCTACTCTGCTAGAACTCTGAAGTAGCACATTCCAGTTTATATCAGCCCACAAATCTTCAATGTGGTTTCAATGTTATTTAACATCCTCGCGGCCGTTAATCTCGGTAACTAAAAGTCTAGAAATTATTAAATATTTTTCAGCATAACAAATATCATGCTTCACCTATAATTGTTTATCAGCACGGTTACGTACATATTCAGTTCACGCCTGCGCCTTTCACATACATTCCCAGGGATGTCTGCTCCCTCGTCCGTTAGCGTGTTTCAGTTAGAGAACTTCGATATATAGGATCCATGGACCCGGAGTCCATGCTATGTTAACTGCGGTCAGCGAGTTCTCTATAGGTTCAATAGAATATAATTTTAACGAAAACAGCTCATGTAGTTAAGGGAAATTGGATAATGGGAAAGTCATGGTGAAATGTGGGTGCATCAGAACATGACAATACACATTCCAGTACTACATGGTATTACTGTTTAGTGTACAGTATACTTATTTTTTTATTAATATTAATTTATATAATTGTAGCTGTAATTGTATTTGTTGTTGTAATTGTATTTTCATTGTATTTACTGTGTGCTAGCGTGTCCTTTGTTGTTTGTATAGTTTTGTGTGCTGTGTTCTGTTTGAGTGTGGTGTGTGTTATTTGTGTGTTGAGTCTTATTGTAGTATCTACCACCGGTCAAAAACACATTTGCAGCCAAAATAATAATAATAATAATATACATTTTGGATAAAACATAGATCTGATTAAGGTACACAGCTCTTTTTTAAATTATTCTTCGTACGGTGTATGTTTAAGAAACGAGGATAATGAACTTGGGAATGACAGAAAAAACAACAAAACTAGTCCGTTCTTCTCACCTGTGAGAAACCTTCTGCAATTTTATTGACATTATAGGAGAGCATGATGTTTGTAAGTATATCATGAAATTATAAAAGATAAAACAATTCCGTCCAGTGCGACTGGTGAAGTTTTCCTTATTTCAATTCTTCATGCCCTTATGTGTTTCGGTCCTTAGAGACCATCATCAGAGGGACACACAGCGCGCCACGAAAAACCACAGGACATCAAAGAACCTCCTTCTCAAGAAAGACAGGCAGCACAAGTTCGGCCCCCGCCAGAAGAGGTGATAAGAGAAAGGACACGAACCCACTTGGTTTATAAATTCTAACTTAAATAATAAAAGTTTAAAAAGTGTTAATATATCAAGACAGTCACTGTAGTTGTGAAAACTTTGGATTTTGTATCTTTTTGTGTATTGTCAGCATTGTATATGTATATATTTTAACATTCAGAACACCCACTGTAATATTGGTTTCCAAACTGTATCGATGTCCCTCTGATGATGGTCTCTAAGGACCGAAACATGTAAGGGCATGAAGAATTGAAATAAGAAAAACTTCACCACTCACACTTTTATAATATTGTTAGTGTGACGGACCTGAATGAAACAAATCAAATTCATCTCATGAAATATTTTAAAGGGATCATTTTTGGGCCTACTGACCCAAGATATAATATTTCAAATACTGTTATATGCCTTGGACAGTCGTACAGCAAGACAAATTATTTTTTATCAAAATACTCCTAAAGGAAAAAATAATTTTCTCCAAAAAGAAATTGTTCATATGTAACATGTCGCCTACAAATTAGTTCAATAATTTGATTTATTTATCTTAATTTAATTCTATTTATTTGCTGTGATCGCGTATGGCCTAAATTGCAACTTCTCTCTTTGAAGATCTTCAGTGAAGCGAGTAAAAATTTCATACACATTGGATAAGTGGTTCTTAAATTATATCAGTATAAATATATGAAAGGTTAGGAAAATGGAAGGATTAATCAACCAAAGTTTAAGATGAAGTTGGGCCTAGAAGGCTCCAGATGCAAGTATACAGCATTTCTTTACCAGAATACTCTTAAGTTATCAAGCTCCCATCTCCAGGAATTAATCTTTCATGTAGCTCTTTCTTTACCTCCATCTTAGCTTCAATTATTTTATTTTATTTTTTTACGAACATTAAAATGACGTACCACTACCCCTGGAGATCATTCAGGGACACAAAATGATCTGCTTACTATCTAATACTATATTGTTTGTCTCTTTGCAGTGCTATATATTAAGTGTGGTTACCTTTGTAATAATACGTTTCAATCTGAAATTAATAAAAACCAAGGCCAGAGAACTATACAAATTAGCAACTAATCTATTTGGAATATGCATGTACTTTTTGTGGTTTCCTTCAATTACTAAATGTTAATGGTTTGATGTAGACCAAGAGTTCCTTGCGGTATTTCTTTTTGCCTTCTTGACAATCCGTATCTTCCTCATGCCTTGTTTGAATATACATAACATATGGAACTTGTACGTCGTTAAGTGGCATACAAATTCAACGGGAAGATAGCAACGACACAGAACAGGACTCCTAAAATCTCCTGAGCATGAAATTTGTGCTCAGTGTGTTGCGTAGCGTAATTTGTGTGAACCTCATCACCGAGTGTAGTGACATGTTCAGCCAACTGAAAATCAACCTGTTGGACTACAGACAGTGTCCATCAAAATGGGATCTCAAGCAGGGCTTACAACCTTACGGTGAGTGGATACGAGAAATAAAGGAGAAAACAATTAGGCAAGCTTATGCTCGTACGTTTAAAAACACAACCCACAAGAGGGGCTAAATCAGCAGAACTAGGATAATACATAAAACTACATAATTAGGAACTTTGTTACTTATAGAGGTCATCTAATGTTGTTAGCGTAAGGAGGCAAAGTTGTCCCTATATTTAATTATGCACCATGCCACGAAGACTTGTGGCATAGAGGTACAGTTCCACACATTCTTAACCTCGGCATTAGAAGGAAGGGAGTGGTCACTTCACATGCCGGTAGCATTGCTGTAACGGAGCGAACAGAAGAGACGACAGCGCCTTCCAAGACATCTGCAAGGAATTGCCTGCTTTCACATTTACCACAACGGCACAGAGCAGAAGATGTTGCTAGACCTGGGGTTCCAGTGAAGTTGAATAGTGGCGACTGTTGTGTGTATCTGCCCTCCTCTTTTAATCATTTCAATTCGTTTTAACGATGCTGCCTGTCCCTAACCACAAAATGTCGATGATAGAATGATTAATGATAGTGGAGGAGTCGGTGGAAAGAGAATTGGTAGGGGAAACCGAAGCACCCAGATAAAACTCGTTACAGAGGCATTTCGTCCACAGATGTCACATGACCTGACCTGACATATCTTGGTGAAATCACTGTATGAGAAGCCTCTTGTTTTCGCGAGAGTGAAGCTACTTCCGTACTAGTCTATTTTACTCAAAAGCTATCTGCACCAATTGGTCTGTACTCTTCAAAGGAGTTCAGAAGAATACAAAAATTGGCATGATATACGACAATATTTAGTCCATTATTATACAGATAATACTAATCGGATAAAAATGCATTACTACGAAATTTCAGCAGGCACTCACGAGGCTGGATTTGAGGTTCTCATGGTGATGCCTGTGAAGAGTATGGTTTTCTGGGTTGTAATTCCGTGTAGTGGGGAGAAAACGCGACGTTCCAGAGAAACACACCGCCCCCAGCTTCAATGTCTAAGAGTAAACCAAGTCAGAAACTAAGCAGAAGCAAGCAGGAAGGTGAGCTCAGCTTGTCGCAGTTTGCTGACTAATTCAGCCGGCTCGGCTCTCTCTCCGACACTGGAGATGTAGCGGACAAGTTCCTCTCCAGGTACACGTCAGCGCATCATTTCACCATCCATCAACGGACTGAGTCTGGGTCCAGTTTTTTTATCTCTTTTCCAGACTACAAGCCCTGTGAGTTATCCTCTTTCGGTTCACGTAGAAATTGTGACGAGCGTATGGCTTTTTGCAACGCTTATTGTATTATTGGCTCTGTAATTCATAAAACGGGATCTCGTGAATTTTGCAGAAACTTGCATTTTAATGCAAGAATAATATATAGCGCAGGCCTTTATAATAGGAACCGAAAGAAAGTTACGTACCTGCAAAATAATTATGCGAACATTCTGCACTAGCAACAGGCTGAGAGGCTGCTAGGAAGCTCAGCTCATCTAAGTTTCAGTGGTGTTGCTGTTGACCGCTGGGGGCAGCCCAAAAAACCTGGAAGAAAATATCGACAGCTACAAACCTGTTAAGAGAGACAGAAATATAAGCCTCGTTTTGTAGCCAACAGCCACAGGGTTTCTTTCTTGTGGTAAAGTTGCTTTTATCAATATAAACTGTAAATTCATAGCATACATTTGAAAATATTAAACAAAATGTTAAAGAAAATATTGGTTCCTGAAGAACATGGCAATGGAAGATGTAAAGCGGAAGGAAATTACAGAACATTGCTACAGTGCTGGGATCGAGAAAGCTGCCGTGTGCACTTTGAAGTGGTGAAGTAACAAAATGACAGAATATTCTGTAGAAATTCTTTCGATAAATTTAGGCAAAAGGCCACGAAGAAAGATCGGTTTCATTAAGGACTTCTGGACATAAGTTGTAAGGACAGGAAATGGATGAAACTACTTCAGGATTGGGTGCAGTAGTGGACTCTGAAATTAGTTGCTTTGGAACTTGTGGTTGTTTTACGGGAGAGATTCTAATATGCCCTTATTCATAAAATGGAAACAATATTTATGTGGATATTCTCCATGTCCCCTCTTTCACATCGGGCGTAGTGATAACAACAAGTGCCCCTCTTCACTCTCTCTATAATCTAGTACTGTTTTCTACTCTTGCTATGTCTTTTTCACGTTCCCTTTCCTTTCCTATCTGTTACGTCATGATTACCACGCCTCACTACATTACGTCGCATATCAGAAGTATGTAAATTTTCTCATTTCAAACGGAGATGATAAGCTATATTAGAGAAAATTTGGATAATGTGAACCACATATTTTTTCTCCTTATTAAGATTCCATCCGGTCTAGAAAACCTAGATTAAAGGCCGTGGGGATCCGTTGCGCTGACCACGCGCTATCCGCTAAAGTTCGCACTAACTTCGCTGACAAGCGGGAGTCCCTCGGTCGGTATAATCAGCTTGCGGACTAGAGGCCACGGAGTTTGTTTGTTTGTTCAGATTCTGTACTTGATTCTTATGACAATAACTGCCTTGGGATTTTACAATTTTCATACCAAAACTTGAAAATGTTATATCAATTTCTGTCCATCCCTGCTTTGTATTTCTATAAAAATTCCACTCTCTCTGACATGTTCGAGTAAAAGGATTTCTGGGTGCACTTCAGCTGACATTCATGAGGCTTCTAAAAAAGAAGAGTATATTTACATTATCACACATGGAAAAAGTTCGAAAATTAATGTTAATTTATAATCAGTCATATATGGATTAACCAAAATGTGAAAAAAACCTATAATCATTAATTCGGCTTTTGAAATATCTTCTGATAAACTGTATGTCCATCAAAACCCGTAAATATTAAAGCTGCTTTAACAAGAATACACAAATATCCATTACGTGTATAGGCTAAATGCATTTCACTTAAAATTTATAAAAATTGCAGAACTATAATGCTTTAATTATGAAATGCTAGTTGCAGAACGTCTACCATAACACATACTCTGCAATTATCGATGACATTATTAAAAATTTAGAGGGAAAATAAAAAAACACAGATACAAAACTGTACGTTGAATTCCACATGACTGGCTAGTCGCGGTGACAGTCGTAATAACACAGTGGGCTGGATTCCTGCTTGGTTTATTCTTCGACCCCGAAGATGGAAGTGTCGCGTTTTTCCGGAATATCGGTTCACTTTCAGTGGGTTACCTGGCGTTATATCCCACAAGATATGGCTATGGCTCTTCGTTCTTCGCCTTTGTCATGCATAGAGTGTACATACATGTACCATATTATTTAAATGCATGTGTATATTACAATATACGTGGCATGTATCAGGGCTCTGGGAGTCCAGGCCTTGTACAGCATATAATGCCTCTTAACTGGAGCCCAGTCCCTTGAAAATCTGTAAGCTTACCCGTCGTCAAGTTTAAGCCTTTTGTGTTTTCCATGTCGAGCCTCGCCTTCTGCCATATTGCGAACATTTACACATTTGTGATTTCGAATGGCTTCTAATTGTTGCCTGAATAATATTTATGTAAACATAATGTTACGGTGCTCTGACAGTGACATGTAAATGGCGAACTAGTGTGGAGCTTAGACAACTGTAAGTGGTACGTCGAGCCTTGCACTACAGGCGTTAAAATTTCAATACATAGATCTCCGCAGCAAATTCTCAGACAGGGCAAGAATAACTCATCTGTCTAATTGGTCCTTAACGCGGGTTAAATTCATACGAGCACCTAATCGCTCACTTAAATGTTATGGTGGCTTCCGCTTTGATCAGCTCTATGTGCAATCTCCATATAATCCGTTTATCAGAAATTACACCGCGATATCTTACATTATTTGCAGAACTGGATTTCCATTCTTTCAGTGTAAGATGAGCCTTAACCGGTCCAGTGGGCAACACCATATGTCGAAGATACACAGCTGTCTCCTTACTGCGAGCTATACCTTCCTTACAAAGTTATAGCCATTAGAGTCCGTCATATTCTGAAAAGCCGACGTTTTGATATCACTTTCTTCGTGACGCGCGGCGACCGCAGGTGCCCACGTAATGACGAACTTCGTTTTGGCCTTTACAACACCTGACAGTCTTGCTCAAAATATGTGGCACATTAATGTAGACAAATAGACACTAATACGGATTACATTTCGAATAAGTATGAAAGAATTTGAGCGTTCGTGCCAAACTGCACGTGGTACAGAGGTCTGAATGAAGAAATCCTACATCAGTAGAACATACAGACCGAACTGGTACAAGGCCGCAGATTCCAACGCAGTTGTCCGCGAGAAACGGAAGAGAACAACAAACAAGTGTAGAACGACTTGGATGGTTATTCTAGCTTTCAACGAAATATGTCATGCAAGATCTGCAGGAGGTAGAACAGTTTTACATAAAGAAGGTCTAAATGTCGGCTAAGAAGAACTCGCATACGCTGAGATCAGTGAGTGGTGTCTTACGGCTTAGGAACTCAGGGATGTACAACATACACGAAAATGTGGAAAAGTATATACAGGAGAGAGAGTTCAGCCAATTGAAAGAATAAAGTAAAAGTAAAAAGCAAAGCTATCCCTGTAACAGGCCGTGGAGGCCCATAGGGTTGTGAGAAGTTGAGGTTCTCACATTATCTAGACAGTCGACTCATAGATGGCGGCAGGATTCTCAGCCTTACGCGCCGGCCGCCCTTTACCACAAAGAATATTCCAATAATATTCCTGGCACTCATTTCTGTTAGAGGCTGAGTCAACCCCAGGGTCATAGTGTGACTGGAAGGATCAGTTCAATTGAAAGCAATCCAATGACCTCATCGCGACTTGAACCCGCCACCTTCCTGTTTGTAGCATAGTGCCTCAACCAACTACGCTACCGCGATATAAGTTTTTCGAAAATTGGTGTTTAGCCCACCAGTGATGCGGCTTATCGCCCTAGAAGATTTTAATTCACGTAAGGATTCAAAAACTGTTAACTTTGAATCTTAAAACGCTCCTGTAAAATTATGCTTAAAAGCTGAATTCTTACATGCGAAGAAACACACCACAGCTCTGTTACGATTGCCTGTCGGTTAATGTTTAAAAGATGAAACAAAGACTATAAGTAATTTGTATTTATAAAATGTTGCATTACTGCGTATCAAAGCAGACTGAGAAAGAGTTCACACTACCTTACCAAAGTACACTGTGATAGAAATGCTAGAAAATATTACGAGATCACTTGTGCCACTTTTGCTGCTAATGTGTAGGCACTAAACAGCTCTTCACATCACGACGTTAGCGAAGCCTGACGGATCTGCACCCATCCACGAAAACGGCTCATGGGCGGATGACTTCAAAAGGACGAAGAGAAGTCGACCCCTCGATTTAAAAAAATGATTTCCGGGTTCATACAGTGTAAACTTAGACCTTTAATCAAAACAGAGTGTTGCTGGATATGCAGCTGAAAGAAACAAACGACAGGATGTTGTCACATTTCATTTGCAGCCTCCATGACACTGGATGGACACGATTTTCTTCCACTCATAACATGAACATTTCGTGGCGGAGAGGCTCCTGCCGTAAGAAGAAAATGGCAAGGGGCGGAAGCGTCTCTCTGACCTGAGTTGAATTGGAACCCGTGATCCCAGCATATCGGTGGCCTAAACTGAAGTACCGTAATCAGTATGTGATGATGGAAACACAGGAGTGTCATCTGACTGCCCAAATTCCTGTGTGACCTCTACTCAAAGTGACAGAGATGGCTACACAAAGTTTATAGAGTCATTGCTAGATTCTTCTTCGTAAGAGATGACGTTTCACGGCGGTAACTGTGAAGAATGCCGTCTTCTGGGATGTGGCGCCGTGTAGATATTGTGTGAACCGACGTTTCGGAAGAACGTATCACCTCCACCTTCAGGGTTGAAAAATCAACGAGCGAGGGGCCAGAGTAAGCAGGTGGCCGCAGACTCTCTACGATAATTACTTCCGAAACGTCGGTTCACACAGGATCTACCCGGGTTTGCAGCCTATTTAAATAGGACGCATAATCTCAGTCTGATGCAGCTGAAGGGCTCTACTAACAACTTGAGTCAGAATAGCACGTCGCCTGTTCGAAATTCCAGCTTAGGACCTGCAGTAGTCGAAACAGGAGTGCCAGGGGTTCAAACACAACTATGCATACAGGAAGTTTTCTTAGGCCATAAAGCTTCAGATATATTCGGGAGGTTCCCTGTTCGAATCTCATGACACTGATTATTGTGAATGAGGTGTTTCTTGATTTTCCCTAGCTGCTCCAGGCGAATCCTGGGATAATGCCTCGAAATAGGTCGCTCAGCTTTCTTGCACATTCTTTTAAACTGACCATTTACTAATCATCCTACCCCTAGACACTATGCAAAATGAGCTACTGACATAAATTTGTGAGTGTACACTCGGTTCATGCGGGGTACACGGTAACGTAGTTGATTGAGACACTGCGCTACAAGCCGGAAAGTACCAGGTTCGATACCAGATGAGGCTATTGGATTTTTAAATTGTCATAATCCTTGCAGTCGCGCTATGGATTTGGGGTCGACTCAGTCTCTAACAGAAATGAGTGCCAAGAATCTTCCTGGGGGTAAAGGGCGGCCAGTGTATAAAGCTGACAATCTCACCGCTGTGAGCCGATTGTCTAGAAAATGTGGGAGCCTCGACGTCTCACCACTCTATGCGCCTCCAGGGACTCTTTGAGGGATAGCTTCACTTTTATTTTTAACTTATCTTCGTGAAGGTACCCGATACAACATCGGCGAAATTCCCCTCAGTGCTATTCGCGTTGTCTATTTGTCTGTTTGTTACCGCAGAATAAACTAGCAGTTTACATGAATAAAATAATATAAGAGGTACGCGTACAGATTTATGGGATTAAGGCAAATATGGCGGAGACTGGTTCTTAATTAAAATATATGGGTGTTACACTTCCAGTTCATTGAAAACTCGACTGTTCAGTCGTCGGTTCCGAGTGCGTACACGTGTCTGTAACACTCTGTAGCTATCGCGAACTTAAGATAAATACGATGAGAACGCGACTCTGAGAATATGTAAACCATAACTCTCAGGGAAGGACACAGCATCAAACCTATGTTGTTTCTGCTGCAACAGATACCTCGAATAGGATTTGAAACCGCGACCAGGAGCACTTAAACCGCCCACTAAATGCTTTCACAAAGAGCGAACCGCTTCAAAGCGAAACAAGGGCGCTTTATTGTTAACGCCAAGTGAAAGAGTCTGGCTTTTGCTTAACCGCATAGGAAGCAACTGCTGATGCGCTCTAAAAGCAGCGGCGTTCACAAAACAGTGTTCCGGGTTTTCAAACCTCGTGCGCTCACTCATGGGCCGTGAGTGATGCTGATTGCGTTAGGTCCAAAATGGAGTTTGTGAACGTTTTCGAAAAGTTTTCTAGGCCTAGTCGTGTGGAAAAATATAAACCACGTCGTTCTTAACCAGAGCTTTGAAGCATACCATTCGGATCTTCAATTTTTAGTGGAATTCCTTGATCTCCGACTTTTCAGTCTTAGTGATTGGACAAGACCGATTCGCTTGTTGAGGCGTCAAGTGTCACGGTGGAGGTATTCGACCCCAACTCCACATGGGTTTTTGACTTCTCAACTGAACTGCTGGTGTTACTCTCGTTATATCGCCTCCGCACGGACCATGCACAGAAAAGCCATTTATATTGTTGCATAAGGAAGACCACACAGAACACAAGTCACGTGATTCATAGCCATGGCCGTCATTAGTACGCTGTTGCTTAGCAACGCCCAAGACAATTCCTCCACTGAGATACATCTTCCATTGCTGCTGTGTATTCGGTCTCGGGGTGTTTACCGGTCCGTTACCTAGCAACACTCTGGCCACCCACGCTAAAATATCGTCGAATCGTCAGTACTCAAATTTCATCAAAATATACGTCCGATAAGCCTCTCGTATTCGACGGTCAAAGTACTCGAGAAAGCTTTTCTAAAACGTCTAAAGGCACGCTGAAAGACAGAACTGGACAATGTAAGTTAACCTGGCTTCCTTGCCATGCCGTAGGAGGACACTGAAATATATTAGCTTACGGACGACGTGGCCTTACATTTCAACACTAACATATTTCATGCAGAGGTGTTCCTGTATACAGAAATGACAAAACATGACACCATGACTTGTTATATAGATTATAGAAATTAAAATTTGCGACTGGTATAATCAGGCTTATTAGTTCCTTTCTATAAACAACCAACGAAACAAACAAAACAAACTCCGTGGCTTTAGTCTGCAAGCGAACTATACCGCCCGAGCAACAGCCGCTTGTCGGCGAAGTTAGTGCCAAGTTTAGCGGATAGAGGGTGTCGGTGGTCAGCACAACGAATCCCCACGGCTGTTAATTTCGGTTTTCTAGACCGGAGCCGCTACTTTTTCATTCAAGTACCTCCTCAGTTATCCTCACGAGGCTGA
Organism: Cryptotermes secundus; assembly: GCF_002891405.2. Lineage (NCBI taxonomy): Eukaryota > Metazoa > Arthropoda > Insecta > Blattodea > Kalotermitidae > Cryptotermes > Cryptotermes secundus. Next base: position 63,946 of record NW_019739216.1, read on the forward strand.
GTGGAACCCGTTCCAGACTCACTACTTCTCTGGTAACGCTGGGAATCGAACCCGGGCTTCTGGATTTGTAGCCAGGAACTCTAACCACTAGACCACAGAGGAAGTCGGCTCCTCTCTATGCGAGAGAAAATGCAAGATCTTAATAGAAGGTGAAATATCTACGCCAAGAAAACTTACGTAAGGCTGCCACAGATTTTTACAATGTAAAATATATTAAAAAACAATACCTCCTTCACCTCACCTGTTTATCTAGTCCTATTTGCTGATGTCTCATGTGTGTATGTAGCAAACAGTAAATAAATAAATGTTCTCAGAAATATGTCAGAGGGCTAATTCAATGAAGACGTGATGTGAGAGCTGGAACATAAACATCGGTGAAGATATGATTCAAACCATCTATTTTCCTCACAGAATTAGACAATTAGACCGACTGAACGGACCAACATCCCTTGGTAAAACAAGAAAAATATCTTCAATAGAAAATTGCATGAAGTCTGCACGTGTATTTATTAAATCAATACCTTAGAAATTTTATTAGAGTCTATTCCCTACCTTGAAAGTAAGAGATTAGCGCTAGCATTAAATTAACCCTCCATAAGGCGCTCACTAAGTCTACAATGTCTACTAAGTCTACCACCTGGACGCCTGCAACAAATAGTGTCTGCACATCTCCCGAAATCGCTGCGCCAGAAATCCAACGTTTTCCATATCACTGGTAATTTTTCAAGGTTCACACCGGCTTGTGAAGTTCATAAGGCTTTCAGTGTCATATATTTACGATTTGGGCCTTGGCCTACCTGCATGAAAATCTCCGTTTCACTTCAGTTTACTAGATCTTAGATATTCGGTAAGACTCCTTGGGCGGGTGATCAGCTCTTCGCAAGGCCTCTACCTGTACATAAACACAGAAAAACGCGCGCGCGCACGCACACACACACACACACACACACGCTAAACATCCATGCCTTGAGTGGAAATCGAACCCACGATACCGGCTTCCGAGTGAGCGAAGACAGTGCATGCCTTAGACCGCTCGGCTACCGTGACCGATTATATTTATGATTATACAACAAAATTATTCAGGCAGCAAACTGAAGTTCTAAATACTAATTAAAATGCAAGTGTTTATAACTCTTCGCAAGCCGAAGCTCATCACAGGTTTAAACTTGGTGGAGATCCAGCTAACGGCCATTCAAATGACTAATCTGCCGTTGTAACGCGAGCTACAGTAGATAAGGCATAATCTGCTTACGAAGCCCAGACTCACATAGGCCTTTTTTGTACTGTATACGATATAACGAACATTTGCCATGCAGTATACATGTAAAACTGTAAATACAGTGACCATGAACCTGACAATTCATACCCATCCCCTCGCAGAGAGGGTGCTTCACCCCAGAGCGATAAAACCGCCATTTTGTTGAGAGGTCATCAGACCCAGATGGGGCTCCATACCAGGACGGACAGACGGACTGACTGACCGTCAGTCATAACGTGACTTTGGCGTCTAACACTCTTCAAATCAAACCCTAATGATGGAGTGGAGACTGACTCTGGAACGTCGAACACCAGCTCCACATGGTCTCGGCTGATTGCCCGAGAAGAATTCACTCTGAAATCCAGTAAACTTTATTTACATTGAATTTCACCAGAATGGTGCAAATGTTTCAAGAGTTCAAAATAGGCGACATTTTAATTGTGATGGACCTACATGCATATGTTTCCATTTTGATAGTGTCACGTACCGGGATTTGCGTGACTAAAAGACGTATTTTTGGATTTGATGATCGAATTAATTTGACCTTTATGCAACTTGTTACAACAGTTCACAAATCGCTATCTGACGCGGTCATCTTCTTCCGACTGGACACTCCATTGGAACTATTCTGACTTCCAACTAAACTGAACTGAACTACTACGTTGTACTCCTTTGTACTCCTTCATAATGCTTTCTACTCGGTTGTACTTTTCAGTCCTTCTGACTGTGTCCTCATATAATTCCTCAGCACGGACCCACTGAAAACACCGTCTTCTATATTCAAGAATTTATGTTTATTGATCCGTTATCCAGGAAAGGAAGTTATTCTATTGTTGAGAAAGTAACTTCGGGAATGTGTTTACCGAGCTGTTGCCTAGCAATGGACATGTGCGTCACAATATGCATGTGCCCAGTAAGTTTTCCTATAGATTGTATACAATTTTCGACAAGTTCTGCCTAATTGTATCTGGACTCTCACCTTCCTACCTTCTCGTTGACTTCGTTTATTTATTTCTTTCTTGTACTAAATTTATCTCAGGGTTAATTGGTTTGTGAAGAGGTGAGGTGGTTGATTCGGTAGAGCTGAGTTCTCTTATCTCAGAGCCTTAAACGGGCCACAACTTAAAGAAGCGAGGAACTAAACGCAACTACAAAAGTACATTTCAAGTTCAGATGTATTATTATTATCAGACACTTGTTTAGTCGCTGCTTAACACCGTACAACTAACACCAGTATAATTTACCTCTTGTTTCTACAGGATTCACACCACTTTTTAACCGAGATCCGGCGTGTAACTTTTAAATCTGATTTCCTCAAGGACCGGAGTGTGAGACTTTTACGTCTGGTTCTTACGAGTGCCGGTGTGTCACTCCCTTCGACAACTGATTTCTCTTCTAACCATCAAGTCCTTGTTTCCACCAGCGTCTCTGCTCTTTCACACTCTTAAATTGTAGTGATTGGTCAATTGAAAATATAGGAGTATCTTAATTATCTATTCCTTCAATCTTTTTACTCAATAAAAGGGATTTTGGCATTCTGAGTTCCAACGAACTTCTGTCAGAATTTTGACATATGTGAAGCTGGCTTGGGATATAACAACTTCACTCTTTTTAAGTTGTGGCATGCACTAGCTGCCAAATACTGAATTCACAAAAGACTCCTTAGTTACTCTTTTACGTAACTTTTCTAAGAAACCCTCGACGGGGTGTCTTCCTGTTCCTGCTCTAAGCGTGGGAAGACGCTAACTCTTACATACAAGAATGGACCTATGTCTCACTACACTTGTTCATTGCATATCGTTGTGAACAATTAAAAATTTCAAACTAATAAAATTAATTACCTTTAAATAGGTTGAATAGCAGTGGGACGGTTACACACTGCAGATAATGTTGCATAGCAGAAGAATGAAACGTGCTAACACAGCAATTCTCAGTCTATGAGCAACCGTTACCCTAGCAACAAAATCGCGCTATGTCAAGCGCAAATGCACCTAACTTAATCTCACCTGTCCTTCTGCAACAAGGGGAATAGTCAAAACATTCCGCTACGAGCAAACTAAAACAATGAATTATTTTCATTGCGCCTGCAATGTTGACTTCTGACAAGACGTAGTACAGACCTGAAAAAGTTGTCTTCGAAGCATGGCGGGCATAAAGTGATGCTTCCGCCAAGCCTCAGGGAGCATCGCCAAGTGTTGTTAATTGTATGAAGTAGAAGTACAGCATCAAGCGATCCCGGACTCGAAAACGAGCGATGGCTCCCTGCAGATTTACGCGGTCTCATTTCGACAATGTCCACACTTCCGTCGTCGTATTAATATAAACTTGTGGGCTAGAAAAACAGTCATTCAGTGAGCCACGAAATTCTGACCCTCTTTTGGAACCTGAAGGTGATTGACATGTTTACAAGAGACTTCCAAGGAATTATTTCCTGTGCCAGAATAATCCACTCCATAATCTTTCAATTCTATTTCTTTATGATCCTCCTCAGTACTTTTCCCCAGATACTTCAAATACATGTCTCATGTCCTTCATGCATGTTATTACTAGATTAGGAGCCGGGATAGCTCAGTCGGTATAATGACCAGCTACTAGCTAGCGAGGGGTCAGAGTTCGAGTCCCAATAGGGTCAAGAACTTTCTTTTCGCCATGTCGTCCAGATCGGCTCCGGAGCCCACCCAACCTCCTATCCAATGGGCACCGGGGTGTCTTTCCCCGGGGGTAAAGCGGCAGGAGAGTGAAGCTGACCACTCAGTTCCTCCAGTTGGTGCGCGAGGTCAAGAAAATATGGATCTATACATCCACTCCCCCATACGCCTTCATGGCGCAGTGCTTAATTTGTTAAGCACACGGACAACTTTACTTTTGTCTTTTACTATGACTATATTATCTCATCAACCTTGATTTGAACACCCTAATAAAAGTACCTACAAATTATGAAATTTTAAGGCTCAAGAATTAGATCGTGGACACATCCGTGTAGCATTAGATTGCCGCGTATTTTCGTACAATTGATTAAGCGGGAAGATTGTGAACAGTTCCTGGTAACCCCCAGATGCTAGGAAAGCGGGCAGGGGAACAGTGATGACAAGCTCAGTCACGTACTGAACTCCGTACCCTGAGAGACCAAGATGATTTACGCAGCACACAGGACTGCCAGAGGGTAGGGAGAAACCGCGAGACATAAGGACGAAACGAAGCAGGCCAGGAATACAGAGGGGTGGCTGCGTGACTACGTAGAGACGGAGACAGAAAGCATGCAAACAGATAAGCACCAGGACAGGCGAGGCCTCATGGACACTACTGGATCAGTGCACGGCCTTGCAGGCTCGAGAGCTCCGAAGTGGACACCAAGAGGTCATTAATCTATTTACGGAGTCTCAAGCTTTATGTAATGGCGTCAGAGAATATGTACATTAGATTGCTACGGTAGCGATCCTGATAATTTTGGTAGAGAGGAGATTTTAAGGTCATTATATGACGCTTGGCACGACACAACGAACGCTTCTATTGCTGCGTAGCGGCTACGCACTAACAGTGCGTTAATTTGGCAGTCACAAACAAAATTCCGTCTACCTGGCATGAGTTACGAAATACGGACTGCGTTGTTCGGACACGGAAGACTAGGGCACAGATAACAGACTGCACATACTCGTAACATTTTGCACGATAAAAAATAATATCATGGTTACAGACTTTGTGTGCTAGGGATAATACAAGTATAAGTACTCGTATTTGTGTGACAGTGCACAATTACACGCCAGTTTATGAATTTTAAAATAAATTATTTTGGCTTTTTAACAACAGCAATTTTAATTTACGACGCAAGCATAAAAAGAAGTTACAGCATTACTTGGCACAGCGAAACGTCCGTCCATTTCACACTGTTTCTCCCAAAGGTAGTTCCACACACACACACACACACACACACAAACACACACATACAGCGGCCGAACGACCAACTGTTCCTCTTGGAGAGACGATTCGAGGATATGTGTAGTTTAATAGTCTCACATGCATAGGTTCAAATTCAAGTCAGTTGCTTTCCCCGTCTTGTCATATGTAAGGGAATCTCTGGGATCATGAGGACAAAAAATACGTAACAGTCACATAGCCCGTAGTAGGCATGGCAACGAGACACACACGATTAATGCTTGGTGCATTGCTGTTTTACGTGTGCTTTACATACACATAGAAAAGGAAGACTTGCTTCTGCCTGTCTCTAATATCAGAGGCTAAACCAACGCGCAGATTTGCTGAAAATTCTCTGTATTAAACATTCACGAAAAGTTGCAGAACAAATCGGTTTTCCGGCCGTACCGACACATATGAACCTGATTACGTAAAACAATAAATGGATATCTCTATGTATTCAATAAACAATTTCGCAGATGCTGTTGTATTTCAATATGAGAGCCATTCACCAAAAGTTACTGCGTGATTCCATCCATGTCATAGAGATCCATAATTAAACATAGTTAAAATAAAAAATCATAAATGGAATTTTCTGAGTATTCTATAAGTAGTTTTACAGACTTAGCTGAAATTCGATATGAGAGATTGCCATCAAACGTTGCTGGTAAATTCAAACTGTGAACCATAATGACTGTCAGTTAAGCCCGGTTTATGTGAACTTATAAATAGTATTTTCTGGGTACTTAATAATTCGTTTGACAGATCTCGTTGAAATCCGACTTGGGACACTTTTCTAACTTCTGTTCTGTAACTCCTATTTTCATCCACACTAATTCATAATGAAGCATAATTTGCGTATGGCCACAAATGGAATTTTCCATGTATACTTTATACCGTTTCAGCAATTCTGTGGAAAAGCGATGTGAGAGACTTTAATTTAAAGTTGTCAGGAAATTCCAATTTGCAGCCATATCGATCTACGACAAATCCTGTTTTATTTAAGGTCATAAATGTGATTTTCCACGTATCTCATAAATCATTTCTCATGTTTTGTTAACATTCGTAACGGGAGTTGTCCATCAAAAGGCTTGGGTCATTTCTGATTTGCAGCCATATTTATCCGTAGCAAAGCCTAGTTTACATAAGGCTATAATTTTAATTTTCCATGTATCCCATGAACCCTCCCACGGATGTTGAAATTCAATTAGACAGACTTACAATGATTTGTATTTTATTATCTGTGTATCATAAACTTAAAAGCAAATCGTTGGCAATTCTGTATATTTTATTGCAAAGAACACATTTCAATTTTATCTGTTTTAGGATAGCTCAATTGCATGTCCTGTTAGTATAAACAGTGTGCTACAAATTTATGTGTACTAAATGCCAACAAGATTTCTGCTGCCTTAGTGCGAGAAAAAGGTAAAGCTACCTCTGTAACAGGCCGTGAAGGCCCATAGGGCTGTGAGACGTCGAGGCTCCCACATTCTCTATAGACAATCGGCTCACAGGTGGCGGTAAGGTCAACCTTACCCGCCGGCCGTCCTTTACGCCCCCAAGGCCATAGTGTGGCTGGAAGGATGAGGTCAATTGAATAAATCTACCTCATCGGGACTCCAATCCGCGACCTTCCGGCTTGTAGCATAGTGCCCCAATGAGAGTAAACACTTTTCTTAATGCAGGCTGCCCCACAAGAATTATGTTCTGAAGTCCACACAGATGATATTGTGGGAGCCCAAGTACCTACAAAATGAAATGCAAGTAGCCGCCAGGAACAACAAAAATGTTATCTGAAATTGCAACGAAGACAAGGCAAGAGGATATCTTCGTAGAAGGGGCTAAGCTCAACACAGGAATCCTGTCACCCACTCGCCAACTCACACTTCACTGTTGTAGCATTGATATGGCGGCATTACACGTGCACCGCTGCGATAAGCGGCCTGCTTTAGGCCCGTCCTTTTCAAGAAGTAACGAAGGGATGCAGAGAACTGACGCTGGGAGTTAAATAAAGGTTCCTACCAACTGATCAATGATTCAACAAAGGAAAACAGAGCGAAGAACTGAAAGAGCTATAATCCTGCAGTCCTAATGGCAAGGCAAAGAAGAAGTTCTGGGTTCTGCTCAAGTAATGGAAGCGGACTGTTTATTCAAGAATGGCTGGTTGCAGTAACTGACGTGAGACGAATTACACAGATCGGTCCGTTTCAATGTACAGGATGATTGAAAAATCACGTAATCCACACAACCGCATACTTTGGGATGATTTTACCATGCTCAAGGCAATTCCTTTTATATTACGCAAAATTTGATTTTAAAAACAAACACATTTTTATGTGCATTATCACACAACATTTGAACTCCTATTTGCTGTAGTCGCTACCGCCTCAGAACTTCACATGACAGACGTTTTATGAGAAATGTGAAGCCACAATGGCGACATTACCCCCACTAACGTGATGTTCATGTACCGTATGGAGACAGGCATATCATGTATTTCCTTATAAAAGAGAGTCTAAAAATACAGAATGATTCACGCAAAACGGTTCTAATGACGGCTTGCGCGAAACTCCCCTACAGATTATATGCTTGACTTGTTCTTCATAATCTTCGGCATAACCTCCCCCCCAAATTTTGGAGCCAAGACATGTCTCCACTTGTAGGTAAAACACGCAATAGTCTTAAGACTACTGTCTCTCATTCCTAACACTGAGCGAGCATAAAACTGCCGAAGAACAAGGCGCAGTGAAGACAAAGTACATTGTGACTCATATGCACATAGCTAGGTAACGGCTCGCTAAACATATTCTCGAAGCATACGCTCACAAAAATAGAAGGCAACGGATCGATAAACAGGCATTCTTGACAACAGAAGATATGTTTTGCGTGTGGTCTGTGCCGAGGAGTTATAAGAGGGCAAAGTCAGGCGTATTTCAGATCAGAATTAAAGGAGCACAACGGAGTTCAGTTGGAAGTCAGAACAGTTCCAGTGGAGTGTCCAGTCGGAAGAAGATGACAGTGGGTCAGTGATCTGTGAACTGTTGTAACCAGTTGTGCAAAGGTCCAACAAATCCGACCATCAAAACCAAATCCCGTCTTATTACTCATGCAAGCCCCGGATACGTGACAATGTATTTACAGATATGGAAAACTGAAAATTCTAGCATGGAAAATGATAATCGCATGATCCTGGGCTTGCCACCAGCAATGTGAGTCAGGGGCAAGCCCTCGTGGTTACTGCTCAACACTGACCTTACACATAGGAGTTTGCAGGCTATTCGATTTTTCTATGCCGTCAGAAGTTACAGACGGATGGACGCGGTACGGAGTATGTTTGTGCTGCTAGGAAATATGAAATAAATACTAGGATATTTTATGAATATCTATATTGTACTTCTATGTCCCTACGCTCTATGGTCCCGATATTGACGCGCCTTTAAATAACTAATTAAAGAAACAGTGTTATACCTGCATATCTGAACCTTTGCCCGATATATGTATCATTCTGTATACGAGTATTAGAAGCGTCTCAACTGTTCAGGGTAGATACAGAGAAACTGAAAACTAAGACGACTAGAAGAGCGATCAGCGAAGGTGGGAAGAAAAGATCGGCTTTTAATTTCCTGCACAGTGCCAATAACTTTGCTCATACCAACTGCTTTCATCTGTCTCTCCGAGGATGCTATATGACTGGAATTTCATTTTCGCTCTGGAAGCTTCAAGTGAGGCTCCGATTACAGACAAGATCAATGTCCAGCATGTCTGACATTCTGAATTCATAAGAGACACTACAGGCTGCGTAAAAAGTTCAGTATCCCGTCATTTGCATGATAATCTTTTAAAGTGACGGCGAAGTGGCTGAACTGGATGACGTTCCACACGCATTCTACGGCACTTCCAGAAGAACGGCAACATAACAGATCTACGTGTATTACGGGCCATGGGCGTATTATCTCTCATCTGAAGAAAATCGTACTCCTTCGACGTTACGTAGCAAAGTGCCTAGGTCTTGGGACAGGACTGACATGACTACGTATTTTTAAACTTTGAGACGTGGTGAATGCAGAAATTGCATTGATGAAACTGCGCTTTACGTTAACACTGCTTGCACTTCTGCTAAAATATTAATTGGTTTCATTATTCATATAGTGTTCAGAAATGAATTTTAATTTTAAAACCTCTTTTTGTGTCAATATGAAAATTATATACCTATGGAAAGTACTGCCAACACCCAAGAACTGAATTGACACCACTTGCTACTAAAATCTCTTTTTATCTCTTCTTGTTCGGCCAGTGTCACAAGAAGCCTCGTCTTCCTTGACTCCATGTGGTCAGTGTAGTTCACAGACTTCGCACTTTGTGTTTCTGTTAACCTCAGTAGGCGCAGGAAAGGCTGCAAGTTGGATTCTACGAATTTGCGGTTAGACCGGAACCGAAGAGGCGACAAAGATCAGAGAAATGTAAGTTCCACCTCCCTGCCACGCTCATTCTATGTGCGTTCTTGGGACCAGGGCACTGGCCCTTATTTATAGTTCGGAAATGCAGATGCGGTGACATGTAAATTCGTTACGGCATGAGACAAGTAACATGAAGCTCAATCTGGTGGCTCCTTGACGTGTTGTAGCCGTACCACTGACACCGCCATCTTTATTTGTAATCAATATTTCTTTTTAGAGTAATTATACACAAGGGGTAGCAAGGAACACTCAAGGGTGACTTAGCCCGATTCTTGGTTTCAAGAATAGGGCCTGCTTCACTGCTACAAAGACCAGACAGGAAGCACCCCGCAGAGTTTCCCTGGAAATTCAGTTAGAAAGTTGACCGGCGGGATCCTTTGGTAAAGTTATACTTGACAAGTTTTGAACCCCATAAGTCAAAAGTGGGAAGGCCAGCAACCCACGCTACTGGTATAATTTTTCAGGCAGCTGTCTAAAACGACGTTAGGACTTTAAGGTCCAAAGTCCCAAATTAAAGTTATGTGATTGGAGCAGTGAGAATTGTGGTGAACTCCCTAAATTCGAATTGTTCCAATCAGCAGAAATTAGGGTAGTAACTTGGAGGCGGAGCTGAAGCCGCGAAGATTTCTTGCTTCGAAGCAGGGTCAGTCTGCGAGAGGAGTCTCTGAACAACCCTCCAAGTGTACAGCCGAAATTATGTTTAAGTGTTTGCAGGAACAATCTCTGGATAACTCTTCTAAATTTAACGTGAAATTTTCTTTGTGCTAAAAGTATAAGTGAAAGTGCAATTCTAGGGTTTGTGCTAAAAGAAACAGCCGCTAACTAACTAGCCAGGGATCCGGTCGCCAACGTTGGAGAGATTTCCAGGTGTTTTAAGGAAGTGCCACAAGTGCTGTTACATGTACGTGTATAGCAAGATTGGCTAATTAAACAGTGTGTGTTAGTGCCTACCTAAAACACTCTTCTCTTTCCCGCTGACGCGAGGCCCGTATTCACCCTGAGACCGAATCTCATCGCTCCAGTGAGAACGCGGTACCTAGCACCTGTAGTTTCCAGTTCACCCCCCCTTTTCCCCGAAATGTAAGCCGTTACAGTAAGCTTACTGGCGCCCAGCACTCCGATAACCCATACCCCGCAAACTATTATCCACCAGAACAACAAAAAGGGAAACAGAACTGGATAGGAAGGACGCAGCAGCAACCTGCCAACTCGAAGTAACCACAGGTGAGAGGGAACGGCTAGAGGAGCAGATGCAACCAGCAACAAAAGGGCTCTTCAGAGGACTGCCGGAGAAGGACGGTAAGAAGGAGTGGCACCCATCGCAAAGGGCCTTAACGCACTAGACGGTTAGAGTGTTAATATCTCCAATTGTCTGAATTATCAAATTACGGCAACCTGACCCGTCCCCGGCGAGTGGACACACACAAAAAACCCTCCGTGGCCTGTAGTCCGCAAGCGAACTATACCGACCGAACGACCGCCGCTTGTCGTCGAAGTTAGTGCCAATTGTAGTGGATAGAGGGCGTCGAGTGGTCAGCCCAACGAATCCCTACGGCCGTTAATCTAAGTTTTCTAGACCGGAGCCCCCGTTTCCTTCAAATAGCTCCTCAATTATCCCCACGAGGCTGAGTGTACTCCGTACCAGACCAACTATTCAGAAAATCTGGTAGCGCCGGGAATCGAAACCGGAACTTTTGGATCTGTAGCCAGGAACTCTTGACTATTAGACCACAGAGGCGGTCTCGACGAGTGAACACACATAAATTAAATAAACTGAGATCTAATCAATAATAAATTTAAATCAACATCCAAAAGAATGAGGAATTAATTTGATTTTACGATTTAAATTGACTGCCTAACCACATCTCGGTAATATATTTTTCGATATTCATGTAAATCTGTGTGAATATCAATTTGAATTGCAAATTGAAATGTTACTTCAGAAATTTCAAGGCAAGAGAATTGCTCCGTTACTTTGAAATATATGTATATGTATATTCGTGCAGCTGAAGCAGAATATCAAACACGCTATATACCCATACCAATATTGCAACTGGCCTGAGAAGCCGGAGGCATGTCCTCGACCACATGTCGAACCCCTGGGCTTGTAACCTCATGACATTTCAATTTCAGTACAGGGTGATAACAAAATATTGAACCACGCAAGCATATTACAGATAGACTCGTATTTGCTGTGTATTCAAGTGGGCAGCGGGTCATTAGCGAAGGCTGCTATACATACGCACGCACACACACACACTGTGCGGAATATTGCAATAGCTCAGAGTCGGATTTGAGGGATAGAAACTAGGACGGTCCCCAGGGGCCTCTACGAGGCATAATAAAACTCACAAGGTTTACTGAGACATCTGACTCTATAAAATCACGAAAAGTTATGTAAGATTTGAGGTTTTCACAGCGCCACATCACAGAAGACGGCATTCTTCACGAAGAGTTAGTTTTTATTTGCATTTATTATAAGAAATATGAAGAGAACAAAGAAAAAATTGTCATAAACTAAATTTGTTGTTACTGATAGCCTCCATGTGGTGCGCATCACATTGCTAAAGAGAAGAACTGAAAGTCTGGGCATAAGACTAGTTGAACAATAGACCGCGGAACGAACCGGATAGCAGCGTGACACGTTTATGGATTGTCCAAACACTGGGTTCGTGGATTCAGATTTCCTTAGGTTTAAGGATGTTTCTTGGTGTAATTTTTCAAGTGGCAGATTCATAGTTGATGGAGTCCTGCAGTGTCTAAACAAAATACTGCCTCAGAGTGGATTCTGAATTCAAGCCGACCAAAAGGCCTAATTTGACTTAAGTATATGAATAATTAGATAAAAGTTAGACTAGATGAATCTGAACTGGGAAAATGAGCACTTGACTTCATCTTTCCTTATGCTCTTCTCGTGGAAAAGTTTAAAGATATCCCGGAACTTTCCTCACAAATTTGAGAGAAATTTCAAAACTACAAGAAAATAGGTGGTATGGCTGAGATTTGAACCGAATACTACCCAGAAGGAAGCAATATTGGTCCACTAACCACTACGCTTAGTACCTCATTTTATATATTGCATAGGCAAGAACAAGGTAAAGCCTAAAAATCATGGAAACCGAAGACTCAACACCGAAAGTTTAGCCTGTGCAAGAGAGCTGAATCCAATCTGCATCCTCACTACAAGTTATCCTGGAGCTGATGATGTCCTTTGTTGCTAAGGAAACAATGTACCAGTGTTGCCAAAGTTTAAGACCTTAAGAGTTGTTGCACCTGGTACAAATCAATACCTCTTTCATGTTTGTCAGTAAATAGAGAGTTATGTATTAAAAGCAATTTGTGCAATTTTGAGTCATTAATCTCCCCGTACGTCGTTGCAGCTGACTGACACAAAGTGGCTGTTACTTAAATCCGTTATCGAATGCTGTAATTTCAGCAACCCCATTAATCTTCCATGTTGTAAAGTAAAGAAGGATTTGGTGCAAAAATGGTACAACTTCATTCACTAACACACACATACATATAATTTTGGGAAATAACGAATAGAAAAGTGATTAATATATGCAAACATCTTTCTGAAATCTCGTTCACAGATATGATTTATGCTACTGTAATGTGACAACCTGTGACGTGAATTGAGAACAAAACAAAAATAGAACAACAACAAAGAAGCACAGTTACCTACGCACATTTTGCACGATGGCCCAACTCAATAGTTGTTATGTTGTTTCGAACCTGAAGACGTAACTACATGCCGCCTGGAAATACATTTCCCTGTCACGGCATACTACTGCAGTAAATGCGAACTGCATTTTCCGATTTCCCTGAGAATATTTATTCGTTTTAGAAGAGTCACTGGAGAAGAACGCGTAATGAAGGACTTTCTCTTCATCAATATTATTTTAAGGTTAGTTCACGAAAGTCAGTAATAGTACATACAACTAGATATATGGTTTTATATACAAAGTCGTTTTCTGTTCGCAACTGCACATATGTGAGACGATTTCTTGCAATAGCTTACTTACTGAAAACTGCAGAAATATTTATCCTCTTGGTGGCGACACAGGTGATTTGAATAGGCCTTTATGGAATGAGTAAAAAGCAAACTTAGTAGAGACATTCTCTAGGGAAATACACAGCTTTAAATGTGAGTAATTTTTTTCGATTTCTCAAAGAAGGGTTCTGTAAATTGACGAAGTGCGATACCCGCGTGTCTACCGATAAGCAAGAGACTAAAAGTATACCCAAGGAAATAAATATTTCGCTCAAATATGTGTGGACCTAATTGGACTTCGTCTTCATTTATTTCAGATAAAGTCGATAGTTGCAATGACAGTGCATAGCAGTAGGGTCTAATATGAAAATGAGTAAGTATCTGGCAGGACTGTCTTTGTGGTCTAGCGGTCAGAGTTCCTGGCTACAGATCCAGAGGTTCCGGGTTCGATTTCAGACGCTATCAGATTTTCTGAGAAGCAGTCAGTCTGGAACGGGGTCCACTCATTCTCGTGAGAATGATTGAGGAGCTACTTGAATAGAAAAGCAGCGGTTCCGGTCTATAAAATCGAAATTAATGGCCGTGGGGATCCGTTGCGCTGACCACGCGACACCCTCTACCCGCTAAAGCTGGCATTAACTTCGCTGACAAGCGGCGGTCACCCGGTCGGTATAGTTCGCGTGCGGATTAAAGACACGGAGTTTGTTTTTTATAAGCAGACGGCATTCGGAATTACTTAGTATTTTTACTTCGGACATTTTAAACCCCCTTGACGATAGACAAAGTATAAAACCCAGTAATTCGAACGAAAATGTAAACTTACAATTTTTATATCCCCTCAATTATATTTTGCAGCGAACAATATTTTACATAAATTTGTAAATGTGCTCCCTTTGCCTATTAATTCTGGACGATTAGATGTTTTTTTAAACTGCTAAGTTGGATTTGAGTTCTATGTAAAATTTGCGTCACACAGGATCGGCAAGAAAAAATCAATATTAATAAAAACAATAAAAAAAATAATTTCGGTCTAGAAAACCGAGGTTAACGCCCGTGGGGATCCGTTGCGCTTATCACGTGGCACCCTCTATCCGTAACTTCACCGATAAACGGCGGTTGCTCGATCGATATAGTTCGCTGGCGGACTACAGGCTAAGGATTTTGTTTCTTAATAATAATAATAATAATAATAATAACTAATAAGACATATCGTAGAGCACACTTTTCTTTTATTTATATTTGTAACGATGTTCGGTTCTACAAGTGTACATACTATATTTATATATATCACTCCACCTTTAACGGGAAATGACAGCATTGGTTTACAAAACAAGTGATTTATATGCTTTCATGTGACACTTAAACACGATATTTGTAAACTGTGGGGAAAGGAATTAATTCCAGCATACTGCGACAGACAGCTATCCATTGTGCTTAAAGAAGAAGAAAAAATGGAATATATTAAATGCCACGACAGGAACCTCACTTGTTCAGGTAATAATTTGTGAATCACGTAGTGGGTTTATGAAAAGTTACGCCTGAACTCAGGCAAGCGAGCACCCTAAACACAAGGAAAGAAAGGAACCTATAACAAAAGGAAGCACAGTGAAAGAAAGGAATTCTGTTTGAGAATGTAGTGCTACAAGTGTCATTTTATAAAACAATGAACATTATGATCCTTATTTTCCACAAGAAATGCAGTAAGTTGGAAATCTCGTAACAGAACAGCCCAACTATAGGCGGCGGCGACCCTGCCTTGCGCGAGCTCCAGGTCCCAATGTCCCCTAGTAGGGGTTCCCTCCCAGGGTTACGTGGGTAGCAGACACGACTCCTTAGTCACGATAGGTAATCTAAGTGAAGGTAAAAGTGTCCCTGTGCTTAATTAATTAAACGCTACCCCATGAAGGCGTATGGAGGAGTGGTTGTGTAGATCCAAATTTTCTTGATCTCGGCACTGGTTGTAGGTAAGTGGTCAGCTTGATGCCCCTGCTGCCTTGTGAAGGTAACCCAAAATAAAACCCCTGGTTTTCCAAGATGGGGATTTTGGAACACGCTGATAACCTGTTCAAGTTGAAAGGAGTTACTCATGACCTTCAAAGTAGCTTCATGTTTCAGGACGGAAAGAGATAACAAGTTCACCTCTTGCAGTTAATTATCACGACATTCCATGGCATGCAGCATACAGCTTTCAGGAAATATCACCCCAACATGAGGACACTGCTATCCAGCTGACACCCCTGTCGCTTCTCATGTTGATTGGCATCACTGTAATTACAGCGCTACTCCGGTGACAACCACGGTAAGAAATATGATAAGAACTTCAAGACGTGTGCCCAGGGATGGGAGCGTCCAACTTCTGTACACAGTGTTCACTACAACAGACCTGTGTTTTCCAGTTTATGAAAAATAACATACACGTATATTGGGAGTGTGTAATACAGTGACACTTGTATAGCTCCCGTGTTGTACTCTGAATAAGTGAAGACTATTGAAAATAGAGTGAACAGATTATTGTGCAGGGTTTATAAATTGTGTAAACCCGCAACTGTGTTATAATCAATTGTAGCTACGACTTGTAGGTTGTTAAACAAACCAATTAACAATCTGAACGGCGTCTTCAGTAGCAAAACACGTTACAGTATATATGCATGTATGTTTGTATGTGTATATATACATATGCATGTATGAAAGTGTGTATGTAAGTATGTATGTGTGGTTGGACGGGTCTTATTCACATTCGGTATTCATGACTTTCTTCGTCGTAGGTCGGTAATTAGTGAATATGAATATTCTAGATCCAATAGGGTCCCTCCGCATGGGCTTTTAGAGGCATAATTGCCATTCTAACGCAAAGAGCTGTTACAATTTTGTTTAAATTTCCCGTAGCTGATCTCACTAAATAGAGCTTCATAGTTGTCACCTCTAGCGGCCCAAACGCGAGACTTCAATATTCTACAACAATCTGATTACACTTTAATCATCTACAGAGATGATGAACTGAAGCAAGCATCCGCAACACAATGGGATTCCAGAAACGGGTCCGTGAACGGAGATCAATCACAAGATATTATGCCCCCAAAACGACTCCAATGATTGTGATTAAAATAAACAGATTTTAGTATTGATAGTAGGAGCCGGGATACCAACTAGTTACGGGCTGGAGGACAGAGGGGTCGGCGTTCCAGTCCCGGTAGGATCAAGAATTTTCTGTTTTCCACGTCGTCCAGACCGGTTCTGGGGTCCACCCAGCCTTCTATCTAATGGGTACCAGGGTCTCTTTTTCCCGAGGTAAAGCGGCCGAGACGTGAAGCTTGCCACTCACCTCCAGCTAGTGCCGAGTTCAAGAAAATATAAATCTATACATCCACTCCCCTACACCCTCATGGCGTAGTGCCTAATTAGTTAAGTCTAGGGAATCAAATTCCCTTGAATTTACCTTCGATTAAACAGCGCTAAATGCCTTGTTGTACCTACTTCTTAACTAGCAGTTTAAAGAGTCACGTCACTCGTTGAGAAACCGCAATTAATATCCATGATTCATCAGTACCTGTAAACCACGGTGAGCAATTAGCTGCCTCTTTATGTGGCTCCATCCTTGTCTTGAACCACTGCGAACAGCGAAACTTACGAGACTGGCGGCAGACGGGCGGCGGGACGCACTGGTTGGTGCTGACACCTTGTGTGTATATCCACAAATAACTTGGATACTTCAACTTGTGCCAAGTTCAACAACTGAACATTAAAGAATTCGAATTTTATGATGGATTTGTGATCAAAATTTGAAAGTTCACTCGACACCGACCTTTTAATACAGGCGACATCGTATTGCCAAATCCACAGGACTACACAAAGGCTGTCAGCGAGATGAACAGAATGACCACTTCACGAACTCTAAGTGGGTAATGACTTGTCTATTTCGAGGGATATTTTGTCATTTTATTGGAGTGACTGCGGAAAATATAACTGAATATAGCCGGTATACGGACAGAGATTCGAATACTACAGGAACAAAAGCCTAGTTTTACAGCGACATCAATTTACTAAGTGTTTTCTCATGAAATTGCACTTATACTGCTAAAATCAGGGATGGAAAGCACAAGCATTTAACATGAGA
The DNA here is from genome assembly GCF_002891405.2 of Cryptotermes secundus. Lineage (NCBI taxonomy): Eukaryota > Metazoa > Arthropoda > Insecta > Blattodea > Kalotermitidae > Cryptotermes > Cryptotermes secundus. The sequence continues at coordinate 81,681 of NW_019739216.1, forward strand.
TCGTTATTCTGAGAGCAAACCTTTTAGTTTTCTTAAAATCCAGGTCATCAACCCCCCGCCCCGAAAATGTAATCTATCAATCTACGAAGTATTATAGCAAAGTTAACCGCGGCGAAGGTGGGGCACTCAGTAGCGCAGCTGGTTGAGGCACTACGCTACAAGCCGGAAGGTGCGGGTTTTGTTCCTGATGAGGTCAGTGGATTTTTTTTTTCGATTTACATAACCCTTCAAGCCGCACTATGGCCCTGAGGTCGACTCAGCCTCTAACAGAAATGAGTACCAGGAATCTTCCTGTGGGATAAAGGGCGGCCGGCGCGTAAGGCAAACAACCTTACCGCCATCTATGAGCCAATCTTCAAGAGAAAATGTTGGATCCTCGACTTCTCACAACCCTACGAGCCTCCACGGCATGTTACAGGGATATATTTACCTTTATCCGCGGCGAATACACCAAAATATAAATTATAATAAATAATAACAAATAATAAGTGTTCTCTAGGACGCGATGCTCTGTAGTGTGGTAAATATTTACTTAATATTTACCTGATCACAAATGTCAAATTCCAAAATATGCTCTTCATAGTGACAGCTGCTGGAAACTAGAATCTCAAATGATCACCACTATAGCTGTACAGCACTTCACACAATGGCCGCTGTTTCTTAATCCTACACACAGTCGGCAGAACTCCTTGGACGGGGATCAGCCCGCCGAAAGGCCGCTACCTACACAGAGGACAACACAAACACAGAATACATGCACACAGACATCCGTACCTCGAGTTGGGTTCGAATCCTCGACCCTAGTGTTCGAGCGGGAGAAAACGGTTCATGCCTTAGGCCTAGCGGCCACTGTGTTCCGTATTACGTAATCACAGCACACAAAATTCCATACAAAACAAGGATATATTGAACGTGTGGTATGAACAGACGAAAATGTGGCTGTAAATGAATGCCCCTGCGAAGAGATCGTCAAAAACGGATACAATTGCCGGCTTCTTGAGCAACGAGACGCCATCACGGGCGCCATGCAAAGTGGATGTAATAAAAAGAATGTGTTCCGGAAAGGGAAGCTTCATGCGGAGGGGAGTCAAGTCAACCTGACAGCACTTAAATCATTATTTTCCCCTACCGGTATGGTAGAAGCATGTCCACTGCTGTGAAACTGCGCATAAACCTTCTGTAAAACTCCAAACCTAACCTGAAAAAGAAAACCCATCATGTACCGATGGAACCGTCCCTATCCTACGTTCCGTGATGTAGCCCTAGCAAATAAAGGTGTATCAGCTCAGCTCGTGTTCGTTCTCTCATGATCTCCAGTTTAGTGTTTCACGATCATCGAAAAAATGAATATCGGTAGCTCAATACTTAGGTCAAGGTAGCCGAGCGGTCTAAGGCATGTACTGTCTTCGCTCGCTTGGAAACCGGGATCGTGGGTTCGAATCCCACTGAGGGCATGGATGTTTAGTTTGTGTGTGTGCGTTTTTCTGTGTTTGTGTACAGGTAGAGGCCTTGCGACGAACTGATCACCCGCCCAAGGAGTCCTACCGAATGTGTAAGATCTAGAAAAACCGAAGTGAACGGAGAAGTTCATGGAGGTAGGCCTAGGCCCACTGGGGCTGTAGTGCCAAGGAAAAAAATACTTATTTTGCATTAATTTGTGCGTGCATTTGTAGAATCCTTTTCTAAAATGTGTGGAACCACTTATATTCAGCATATCTATCTGTCTGTCCGCAAGAAACAACTGCGATTTGAAATTTGACGAAATTTGGCACATATGCGTATTAAAATTTGTTGAACAAATGAGACTCTACCCACATCTTTTCCATCAAGATGCATCCTGTTGTATGTCATATATAGGATATATGATATACAGAGTAAGGACAGTATACATAACATTATTTCTGAAAGAACAACAAAATAGACACTAATCCTAAAAAAAATGTTGACGCGTTATTGCCTATTTTGTTGTATATAGCATATATCCTATAGCTCTGCTATTGCCTATTTCATCTCCTGTCTCAATCTGCAATAAACATGATCATGACAGTGCTGTTTCTAGCCATATTCATCTGTTACTCTTACCAACATAATCAACTTGACTCAGCAGGCCCGTGTAGTGGCAACGCTCGAAGCATGTACGGGTATTCGGAAACCACCTGCTTTGAATGTCGGTCGGGGTACCAAGTGAAGATTCCTCGAGCTTTCCAAAGACTTTTCAGGATATACGTAATTCCGGAATCCTGCAAAGAACTGAGAGCCTATTCAACTGTACCTCAATTTGATACAGTATCGTTGAATAGCCCATATGCCCACTTAATCACAGGGACAGACGTGACATGGTGTGGTATCATGCCCATTAGTGACGTCCTATATGGTTTTCGATGCAATCTGAATTTGTGCAACATATCTGAGGAAGCAACCGCTTCGCCTCCTTCAGTATGTTTCTGTACATGACTTGTAATTCATGTTATCCGTAAGTCAAGAGCACGTATGTTAATGAAATGTTAGGGAATATTCCGTGGTTTTGTGTTTGCCGGGCTGCTGGCTAGAAGTCCGGCTGCATCGGGCGATCCTGCGACCAGCCTTTCGACACAGGTTTTACTGGTTTTCCTCTGTCTTTACTCAAATTCCGAGTTCAGATTTGCTACTGCGTACATCCTATGCTAAGCCCTTTCACTTAAATTCATGATTATGAAGGTCTATTTTTCCCAAAACCACTAAAATTGTTTTTCATTAACTCAGAAAATCAAAACGCCGTGGTCACTGTCGCTAACTTTCGCTCTATTCTTATCAGAGAGACGAGCGGGAGAATTCTGGGTATCTGGAATGCTCCTTCTCTCTCCCCACAATAAGTCGTCTCTCACTTTTCCCGGAACTTTTCGTTTTCACATTTTCTTCTATTATCCTTTCTACCTCTTTCCCTCTCTTCCCCACCTTGCGCATACGGGATCTGGGTCCTCCCGGCTTCCTACACCATGCGTGCTGGTGGTTCTTTCTCTTGGGATAAAGCGAGTGAAGAGTGAAGCTGATCGTTCACTACCATTTAATGCCTAGATTTACCTCCACTCCCTCATACATCTGTATGCCATAGGCAATATTAGCGTTTACGTAGAGATGGGAAACATTCTCACGAGAAGTGGCAATCCAATTTGCACTAAAATTACTTTTGGTTTGAACTCAGAACACCAGATTCAGTTAAGTCAGAGGGAGAGAATACGAGATTGTGTAGAGCACTAATGCAACTAAACTGAATTGAGTTCTGCCCTTCAAAGCGATATGAAGTGGATATTGGAGGACCTCCGAGAGGCACCCCTGCGATGTGGTTCACACACGTCATTACTTTACAGTCAGCAGACAGGCCCCTGTTTGCAATGCAATAACCTCCCCCCCCCGCCTCACAGTTGGGTTCCAGTGCACAACTGAGGAAGGAGAATGAATGTGCAGACTTATCAGAGCGGACGTTGCATGAGACAACTGATATTATAACTACAACTAGGCCAATGTCCGGCGCCGACGCTGTTTACTCGTGGTCTCAATACTGGAACTGTCGTGAAATGGGGAAATATGCATGGCGCATGGATCAAGCTACTAAAGTAAACATGTCATGAAGAGCATAAAATTATATTTCGTATCACTGTAAAAAAATTCTAGCGGCATTTTTAGTTTCATTGTAGCTGCAATGAAACTTCTTCAAGAGGACCACCGAGCGTTCAGCCCATAAGTAGTCCTTTGAGGGGCGCTCTCTAAATAGAGGGGGTGGGTTTGAATTCGGGTGGTATAGTACAGTAAGCACCATATACATGCATGTATTACGTAACGACTGTATTGTACGAATTTATTTTTCTTAATATTACTTTACATGAATAACAAATTCAATAGGTACATTAGTCAAGTAAATAGATCAAATCATATATGGATATGTACATAAGTAAACATATAGTACAAACATTATTTTGCTGGTCTATTGGCTTTAAAATAATATTAACGCAATTTGAGTTACGGTTTCAAAAATATAATTTTGTACAATTATGTTCTCATCTTATCCCGCAAGTCATTAAAAAACGTTACTTAACAAATCGGTTGAAGCATTTTTAAGGGAGTTTGGTATTGACCAAGCACTGCGACGGGCTGGGGGTAGGTAGGGGCGTTCAATGAATAAGGGATGATTTCACAAAAATGGCCTAATTCGCAATTCGTGCTGTACAGTCTTTTTAAAGGAATGACGTTTTAGAGAAGTTTCGCTGTATATTACATGGCATATCATCCGTTGTATTAAGTATATCTCAGACACTGGATAACGCAAGACATAACAAGGATAACCAGTGGCCTACCGTCACCAACTTTCAGTGAACACAGTCCGTGGGTTAGCAAGTAATAGGACTAAACTGCTTCACAGACTTAGATCTAACCCGGCATTACAACGCATTTTTTCAAACTGTTTTAAAATTTGGTTCATACTGTCACATGTCACAGTGACTCAAGACGGGACTCTGATTGGTAACTGGATTTATTAACCACCTACAGGTCGTAACTACAAATAATTATTAAATTATCGTTGATTTACACATTCCAAATCACTCCACACTAATATTCTCAGTCTATTTCCAGTAGGTTTAACGGCAACGGGGTTATAGCACAGAAACTGTGAAAGACTAACTAAATTACACACTTCCAGTATCGATACACTACAGCACATATAACTTCACACACTGAGTCTTCTAGTCCTTTTTCTGACCACACTGATGTTCTCTTTGAACCTCGGAACTCAAGTCCAATCAATTCCAAAGCCAAAGTCACATTGCGACTGACGGTCAGTCAGTCAATCTTGGTGTTGGTCTGATTTTGTGAGTCATTGTCTACAGTAGTGAGTAATTTGTCATAATGTACAAGTAAAAGATGTTTACATTTTACAGGTTAAACGTGTTAAAAATGTATATGCAATATATACAGAGCCTCTGTCAGCCCAGGCTCAGTACAGCAGATTTTTCCCTATTTCTAGTAGCTTCCGCTACAACGGGAGTTGTATTCATTCCCGTATTCTCTTACATCCTCTCGGCACGGACCATGAACAGAAAACACAATCCTTCCGTTATTGCATGGAGCAGACCACACAGACAACACGTGTAACATGCCGGACTGCTTGTTCATTTGTCCGTTAGCAGCGCTGGGTGTGGCGAGAACGGCACAGAAAACACAGCATCATCTATTGTTGCTTGTTGGACCGTGTTTACAAAGATGTTGCTTGGCAAATCGTTGATCAAATTCATTACAATATTAACGATCTCGATGTATTATTATTATTATTATTATTATTATTATTAGAGGGAGTGGGTTTCCCCATGCACTTAGACCAGTTATTGGTCCACTGTGCGTCCCCCTTTAATTTATACTGTCGCCATACCCTACCGGTACTGGTGCGTGCTATCAGCCCCGTTCCCCCATCTATCAGAGGCATTGGAAACTACTTGGGCGGGAAATGTGTTGCCTAATTTTGCTCAGAGTTCTCCTAGAGACATGAGGATCTTTTACGACACGGGACCCACGGCTTAAAGTCCCTCCCGGAGGACTTGTTGCCTGAATTTTTCCGCCCTTAAAAATTCGACGACCTCCGCCGGGTTTGAACCCGCGTACCTTGAGTCATAAGGTGGGAACGTTACTCCTAGACTACCGTGGCCGCTTTGATCTCGATGTAACTCGATAAACAACACTTCTCTTTTACTATGGTCACTATGACGTGCAAATTTTAATTACTTTAATTTACTTTGAGGACCTCTTTACATAAGGTAATAAAGGAAAGCTTAAACAGTAGTAAAGGTATTAAGCATGACGCAAAATCTGAACTTACTTTATCAAGAGAAATTTTAGCAGAAGTTACATAAGGATCACTGTGAACTCTTTTATCTCCTTAGTAATTAATGACAGGCCACTGGATAAATTCTTCTAAATTAACTAAAATTTTCACCCCGCCTGTGTTTAAAACACTAAATTAAATCTTGAGTTATTCTCACTGAAAATTACAACAGAGGAACTGCAGTTATGTTCCAATTTAATGACATCTGAGACAGAGTTTAGAGCGGTCCATTTTTAACTACCATTGTAATTGTGACGAGCGAGCTACAGTCCGGTGCAGATCCTGTTTATATTTTCTGCGGCTGGTGTAATTCCTATTCATAATTTTTCAATATGAGTAGAGACGGATCTCTAAGATCTCTGCTAGTAATTCAGAATGTTAGCCGGAGATATTTAGAAGTTTGGTCCTGATACTGTACTATTGCTGCATCACACATGGTCAGTAGAAGTGGGTAATCTCTTGTTTTGTAGCCAGACGATTAAGTCCATCAGGCACTCAGCCATGAGAACATATGGAGAAATTCGGCACGGCTTCTACCGCAGTTCAGATGCACTTATTCTATAAATCACTCTTCTTAGAAGTTGAAATGTAGCAAATTTTCGACTGCTTTAATACGATGACTTGTTTTAGAGTGCAGGAACTTCCTGCTGTGGAGACTTGAGGCTAGAACGCCTTCACACTTTGGTGAAGGAAACAGGATGCTGGCCTGTATTTAATATTAACTTGTGCTTTCATCATTTAGCTTCATCGTGTGTTGAAGTCGTTCCAGTGTTTCGGTACACATTCTCATCGCCATCTTCGATGTGAGAGAGGCGGAAAGAATATGCGGACTGATATTAACGGATGTGTAGAAGCGGAATTTGGTGCTGTCTACAGGGTAGAGACCATGGCCCGCTGCAATAGGCTCGCAGGGACGTTTAAGGGCGAAGGTGTGGTTAGTTGTGCTATCTAACGGAAAGTGATGCTCCTGCTAAGGAGTTTGGGGGGAAGGAGGAGGTGAGACCAGAAATTACTCCGTGTCACGGTCGAAATTTTGGGGGCGTCTGACTGTTTCAATTGAATTCCTGATGATGCGGAAACGGCAGGTGTTGATGTTTGCTAGTGCTTCCATTTTATCACAATCGATTTTATAGTTGGCCTCGGTGGAGAGTTCGAGTAATGCAGACCGTTGATTTCCTAGCCTGCTGTGTCTGTGTTCCGATGCTTAAGTGCAGTTGTGGCTGCTGGTTTTGTCGATATACTCTCCTCTAAGCACTCGGGATTTGTGTCAGAAGTTGCTTGTCCTTTGTCAGTCTGAGACCAGTCTCCATTTTGTTCAATTTCTATGAATGGTGTGGATCAATTTCTGCCTTCAATAGCCCGACAATGAGGTCTGTCGTTCCTTGAACACAATGGATATACACATAGTTTAATCCCTTCCTTTTCGCCTCATTACCGCTTGTTTGTAAAGCGATATGTCGCCTGGTGCCTGGAATCTGTACCCTCTGACCATGAATATGCCGACTGCAATGTACGACGAAAAGACGGAAGAATTTCAGTACACGACGCAGATAAACTCGGAAAGAAGAAATTACGCACGAGGATTAGGAGTAGCTGATAGTGCGCCATACTGCGATGCTGATATTGCTTCTTCAGTGATTTTATGCTGTTTTCCGTAGGAATAAATCCAAAGAGTTTACTCGAAGAGAAGTTTGGTGCAAGCGAAACACTACTGGCCAAAACGTAATTCTTGTTTATTTATGTTAGACGCGCGCTTCACCAGCAGAAGCTACTTCAATACCCCGAGATACAAGCTTTACCACACAAACCACCCCGACGACACAGCCCACGGAGGCACTGCAATCCTAATCAAAGAAAAAATCGAACATTATGAACTACCAAAATATGAAAAAAAAAAATACGTAACAGAAGTCATCCGGGAAAACAGCACCAACTACTTCAACAAACTAGAAAGTCACTTCAACCCAGTAGTTCAACCTCATGAAAATCGAAGACTCAAAAGAAGTTGGCCATCAGATCTAACGAACTGAGGAAAACATCAGTGGATGTTTATTCCGCACACACCATGAAGAGTGTACAATAAATAGTTACTAAATTGTACACCAGTCAGCTCATTGACTTACAGATTGTACAGTCTGATTGTCAGTAAAAGAGAGGAAAAAGAGAAACTTATGTTAGAAGAAATCTGTTGGAATGTTGTGATAATGTCAGCCAACAGAGGGGTTGGGTGACCCTCACAACCTCTTCCGTAACGCAATGTGCTGGCATGGACTCTGTAACACCGATGGGCCATGGTTACAATGGACTTGTGTATATTACTGTCCAATTTAATTAGGACATCTGTTGCCTGGGTAAATATACTGGCTTACAGTGATTAAAAGTAAATTCGAAAGAAACAAGATTAGAGAAAAAAAAAGCTTCTGGCAGACCTTACGGAAACAGCGTCACTGATGCCTTTAGTGCACTTCACAATCTAATCGTAATCCGACTTGCGCTTTAACACAACACGGGATTACAGCTACTCCTGTGCATTATTCCACACACTGCACAGCATCCACTCCAACTCTGCGATTCTGAAGAGAGTTTGTGAAGCAATACCACGCGATTGGTAGATTCGCGAGAGTTCCACTTCATGACCCTGTCTGGCATCTTCACCTATGTTCCTAATCCCTTCGAAGCAGAAAATTACGTGTGAAGCTAAATTTGCAAAATGTCCAGAAACACAATAACTGTATTAATATACCATCGTCACAAATTTTCAAATCTTATTTATGAAATCTGGATAGATATAAGAGCATTTGTTCAGGATGAGTTGGTAGTTTCAGAGGAGCGTCCTAGTTAACTAATTAACTAACTAGTTCACCTCTAACACTGAAGAACGTTACTGAACAAGATCTCTAGCCACCTCAATTTCCCATAATTAATAACCATAAATAATTGGCGTACATCCCATTAAGAAGCTGAAGGTTGCTCAGCTAGCGAAACAAAATTATTGCCTGTCATGTTCAAAACAGCCTGCCGCTGGTCTCTGCTGCCAATCAGCTGTTTACTCCACATCGTCCATCGTATATCGTGAAGATCCATTTTAATGTTATCCTTCCACATAAGACTAGGCCCTCAAAGTGGTCTCCTTCCTTCTGGTTTACTTCTCAGAACTATGTACCAATTCCTATTCCTCCCCCCGTGCGTGCTACATGCTCTTCATACCTCGCTCTCCTTGATCGTGTCCTTCCAGTAATATTTGACGAGTATAAATTATGAAGTTTATCATCGTGTTTCCAAACACAGACTCCATTCTCCCTTTGATGAGAGACACCAAGTTCCGAAAGAGTAGCGTAGTTCCGTATTATTGAATTACATTACTGCATACAGCACATACGAAGACAGATGTTTCTGAACATTATCTTTAAATACAGTTTTGATCAGTTATTGCCGTTCAAAGAAATTCGAACTTTGTAGCAATTTCAAAAGGCCTATCAGAAATGTTCATATTGTGATTTCATGCTGCAATGTGGTGATGAGACATCATCATATACTTAGTTTTCTTTGCCCTTCCCTTCATTATTAGCGTGTAGTATATCCTGTGTTATTTTGTGGTACTTACGTTTCCTCCTTAACGTCAGCAGAACAGGTCATAAACTGATGCTTCCCATTCAACTGCGAACACTCCTCGCTTTCCTGCGTCTTAACAATGGTGGACTAGCGTCTATTCTCAGGAGGGAACGAAGATACTGTCACGTGATAGAGTGAATATAGACAGGATTTTCATTGGTAATTGGATTTATTGAACACTTACATTTCATAACGTCAAATAACTATAACGCTAATGCAAATTCAAATACTCAGCAGTTCACTACAGCACGTACTAAGTCTTCTCAGTATTCTGTCACCTCACCGGTCATTGTCTGGTAACGGCTCCAACGTGTTCACGGCTTCATCACATCGCTGGTTGTCTCTGCAGCTACGGAGCTGAACTGACATCCAACATCAGAACTCTCAACCAAGTTGCTCAACAACCAACTTCACTCCATCTCACTAGCTCCAGTACACTACACTGCCCTGTACTAACCACACTCAACTCGGTAGGTAGAGTGACAGAGCCCTAGAACGGACCTATAGAAAATACCGCCTACAACAGTACTTCTATTGTTGCGTGCGGGCCTATGCCTAGAAACGGCTCCAGTACTGTACGTATTTACGAAGCTGCTTCCTAGTAATGGTCGTTGTCTCATTGTTTGTTTCGCTGTCGTTGCCTAGCAACGGGTATTTATGACACAAAACTTTTCATTCCATAAGGACTTTAAAAAAGGTTTCATTGAAACAGGTTGTCGTTTGCCGAACTAGTTTCACAGTGAAAAGAACCTCTGTTAAAATAATCTACAATACTTCGCTTTTTACTTAATCATAGGCGTTACTATAGTCTGATTGGCTCTCTCATGAAACTTCCATTTTTTTACCCGGTATCTGACGTATACAGAAAATCATATATATATATTTTTTTTCCTGTGACGCTACAGCCCCAATTTGGGCCTAGGTCTATCTCCATGAAACACTCCGTTTCACTTCAGTTTACTAATCTTACACATACGGTAGGACTCCTTGGGCGGGTGATCAGCTCGTCGCAAGGCCTCTACCTGTAGACAAACACAGAAAAACGCACACAAACATCCATGCCCTGAGTGGGATTCGAACCCACGATCCCGGCTTCCGAGCGATCGAAGACAGTGCATGCCTTAGACCGCTAAGCTACCGTGACCGGCCTATATATATAT
>NW_019739216.1:94711-95134 GCF_002891405.2 Cryptotermes secundus
AACTTGGCTGCCCCCTGCAGGAAGACATCCCGTCGCGCGACAGTGGCACGACGTTGGAGAAATGACTTCAAGAAGGAAACTCCCCAGGGAAACTTCGGATGCCGGAGAGAGGACTTGGCGCCACGGTCTGGCGCCAGCCAGTGGCTAGAAGTCCAGGAGGAACGACGACGTCAGCGAGTGCAAACGACGCATCAAGAGCTGTTACGTCGATGTAAGAAATTTCCGACGAAAGACCTGATGAAGGATTTCACCTCGTGGAGGGGACGACCCCCTCCAAAAAGGAAAAAGAGACTTCAAGCAGAGGAGGAACCGGTAGTGTAGAAGTACCGGCCTCCCAAGGAAGAATGAAAGTGATGGATGAATGGGACACAACTGGATCTTCTGGCGAGCTGAAAGGAAACCGCTCGAGACGAGTCGATCTTA
>NW_019739216.1:95382-99369 GCF_002891405.2 Cryptotermes secundus
CTGTGACGTGGCACTCATTACGCAACCGGCAAGCGCTGCAGCTATATAAGTGAGCTGCACAGCTGGTACCAGTCAGTTCTAATGTGGCTACCAGCGAGTTCTACTGTAGCAGTCGGCGACTTCAGTTATAAGGTAACAGTCGCCGAGTCGAGTTATACCGTGGCCATCGCCGAAGACATTTCCGAGTTGTAAAGTAACAGTTGCAGAGGAGAGTTATAAAGTGACAGCTGCCGAGTGTGTTATCAACAGTTCTCCAGTCAGCCGACTACTGTTGGANNGTGTGATTGTGTAATTGGGAGCGTGTGATACAGTGATACATAGCTCCCCTACTGTAAACGTGTAGACTACTGAAGACAGAGTGAACTGATTTGCGCATAGGGTTATAAATCGTGAAACCCCGCAACAGTGTTAACAGATTAATGCGATTAGGGTTATAAAGTGTGAAACCCCGCAACTGTGTGATAAGTAATTGTAGCCGTTATTTGTAGATTGTTAAATAAACCAATTAACCATCTCTACGGCGTCTTCGGTAACGAAACACGTTACAATATATATACATACATTAAGTGAAAAATCATGAGTTTCGTCTAGTGAAGTTCACGTTCAGATAAATATTGGGTAACATCTTGTAATTAGTAACATTTATATGCCTCGATAATTACTATAACAAGCTTCATTGCCCTTTCTACAAAGCGGTACAGTAACAACCTCCATCCTCTGCTGAGACAATCTCTTATTACAAATAGATTTAACAAGTCTCCTACTCTCAGAACTTGTACCCAACTGTTTTAATCAAGTCTGTCGAAATCTGATCAATATCTGGAGCTTCATAACTTTTTAAATTTCTGATCTCACCTCAAAATGAGGAAATATATAAGGTAAAGCTGTTATTGTGCTTAATGAATCAAACACAAAGCCATAAAGATGTATGGGGGAGTGGAGATAAATCTCCACCTTTATTGACTCAACACTGGATGGAGATATGTGGTCAGCTTCACGCTCCGCCCACTTGCACATCGAATAAGAAACTAAATGACCCCCAGGGTCGGGTGGACAGTGTTCAGAAGATACAAATATTTTGACCCTGCCAGGAATCGAAACCTGGCAGTCCAGCTATATGCCGACTGAGCTGTCAAGGCCACCAAAAGGAGCAGGAGGAGCAATAGGTTTCTCCGAAACGTCGGTTATCACAATACCTACGCGGTGCCACATCCCAGAAGACGGCTTTCTTCATAGTCACCGCCGTGTAAACCTCAAATCTTGCAAGTTAATTCTAGTTTGGTAACACTTTGCAAACGAATTTATGGTCGTGTACAAATGTTTAGCATTCTTATTATCATTATTTATCTTGGGCTAAGTTTATTCTGCGACGTTTTCAATAGCGCATGCTTCACAGCGTCGATTGAGAGGAAGACAGATACATGATTAAAGGGAAAGAATTTGAAATGAAGTGGTTGTGCCATGATTGCATTAATACAAGCAGTCCTTTTCTTGTTCTTGAAAGTTCTACTAGTTTCAGGTTCGATATTTTTCAAATACACTTACTTTTAAGATCGTTTTAATACAATGCGTTCAGTTAAGGAGGTAACTTCGCAACACGGCTGACCCGACCCAACATTCCTCACAGACCGCTGCTGTAACTGCAGATAGCAGAATGAGTCAGTAGCGCTGATAAAACGCGCGCCGTCGGGTGGCGTGATCTTGTCACTGCAGTTAAGTCGCAGTGATAGTCAGTCTACGTTAGATATGTCGATAGGCAGTCGACATTTATACTGAAATGAAGTTCACTATTGAACAGCGTGTGATCATTGTCGAAATTCTGCAAAAAAAAAAAATTACAGAAAATGTATCTGTAAGTTTCATCGTAAATATCCTGACTCGCCAGTTCCCACAAAATCGTGTGTATACAAGCTTGTGAAAAAGTTGCGGGCCACAGGTTCAGTGCGTGACATAAAGAAGCAATCGAAGAGGATTGTGCTCACTGAAGAAAAGTACGGGACATTGAGGCACGACTACAGATAAGTCTTCGAAAATCGTTAAGACGCTTAGCACAGGAAACCGGTGTTTCTGTTTCACGGCCACAAAATTAATCAAAATTCGCCCGCATAAAATAACAGTTGCGCATAAGCTAAAGCAACCAGATTATGAAGCAAGAATTCGTTTTTGCAACTGCCTGCTGCAAAATGTTCACGATGGAATCGTGGATCCACAGCTTCTGTTCATGACTGATGAGGCGTGGGTTCACGTTAGTGGTCATGTCAGTGCACAAAATGTAAGAATACGGAGCGATGAAAATCCTCATGCTATACAACAAGTGCCATTACGTAGTGAAAAGGTGGGGGCGTGGTGTGCTGTAAGTCCGCGGCGAATCATTGGCCCTTTATTTCTCCACGAAACCGTGAACTCTGACCGCTACGTTAATGGTATACTGAATCCGTTCTTAAATCAGTTGACTGCTGAAGAAAGACAATATGGGTATTTCCAGCAAGACAAAGCTACAGCACATATGACTAATGTATCCATGGTCGCAATACGGGAAGTGTTTGAAGACAGAACAATCAGCAGAGGACTGTGGCCTCTCAGATTTCATTTTTTGCGATTTTTAACTTTGTGGAAACCTAAAGGGAAAAGTCTACAATAATCCTGGCAGCAGCACTGATGCTATGCAGAATGAAACAACACGCATAATTAGTTCAATTACCGCGGACCAACTTCAGAAAGTAAAAATTTATTTATGCGATGCGAGGTATGTTTGCAAGCAGAAGGGGGTCAATTTCAGCACCTGTTATAAAGCAAGGTAAGTTTGTGTTAAATTTTTACAGTATTCATATAATGTGTGCATGTACAGAAACTGATGTGAGGGAATAGTCGCGGAGAACCATTCCGTCCACTCTACGCTAGCGAGAGTGCGCGCGTTTATCAGCGCTAATGACTCATTCTGCTATCGGCAGTTACAGCAGCAATCCGTGAGGAATGTTGGGCCGGCTCAGCGGTGTTGCGAAGTTGCTTTCTTAACTGAACGCACTGTAATATCCTCTCATCTCTTTCTCGGCATTTCGGATGTTTAATGTCCACGAATTTCTCCCAGCGAAATCCTTAGCATATTTTTTTGTTTCACTCACTGAGAAACCGCCGTCCTCTACACCGCGATATTCTCAGAATAAGAGAATATTTATCTAAGGAGCAGCATTTCTCATTATGTAGTACTTTCCATTTTACTCTCGCATATAATGTCCTCATCTCAGCTGTTCTCCTGAGCTCGTTGATAAGGATTAGAGATGCGAGTTTCACTTCATGTTTACATGTCACAGCACTCGGTGTGTTTTGTAACTTAGAATTAAATTATTCTTGTTTCTGCGCGTGCGAAACTTGGTAAGGAAATATGAACTGAGGGTATCTGAGAACAAAAATACCAAAAAGAATATCTGGACTCAAGATATACTAGTGTATATAGCAATTGCAGCCCTACCGTGGATTTTGGATCTGTGAAGCTCACGTCGGCCAGTTTGTGTTGAAACAGGGTCTTTAGTTCTGCTGCCATCTGTGCTGCAGTGGTTCGAAATAAGCCTTCTCCATGTACGATGATCTCTTTCTGTCAATGGTGATTTTGCCCACTGTTCCTCTGCGCTGATATTGTCTTCCTATGATTTGTGTATGTTGACATGACCTTAGAAACTGTCGCTCTCAATACACCTAATATAGTGGCAGTTTTGCCAAAGATCTTCCAGCTAAACGCGCACCAAGGATCTATCTTTTTTCAAAATTGGACAAGTCTCCCATTTTCCGATTCTTTTACACGGACTGTGACTCAGCATCATCACCGATGCACTGCCACGCGCACTGCAGAGTGCAAACGAACGGGAGAAGAAGATTCAATGTTGCTAACTGAAGTTCTTTCAATGTAGTCCACACTAATTTTATTCCTCAATTTCTTAGTATTTCTATTACTTTGTCCAACTCTGTATTATATATATATATATATATATA
>NW_019739216.1:102032-134436 GCF_002891405.2 Cryptotermes secundus
AGAGAGAGAGAGGAATATAAGACTGGAGAACACTGAGTGATTTGATTCATAATTTAAATATTTATCTGAAATATTATGGTGATCTGACGCTGTTAAAAGCTGGCCGGATTATGCAGTAAACATGGTAGACCTGAACAATCCTTACACAATTTTTGCTGATAAACTGAAATAATATAAACGCTTTGGAGATCTAGGTATGTGAATGGACAATGGAGTATGAGCTGAATTAAGCTTGCTCATGACAAAAGTGAAGTACCGTATTTTGTGAATTATATAAGAAAATTGGCCTCCATAAAAACAGCTGACCAACTGACTGCAGACTATCAGCTGCCAACGCAGTTATGTAATGTCAGAACCGGAGCAAATAATTATATTGAAAGCTACACCTGTCCACAAGCAGCAGTTCTGTAGTCCTCGAACTTAACTGTACTGGCGCCAGAGTTTGCAGAATCCTTTGTTCGGCGCCGGAGACCTCTAGTTCTGCCCCCCCCTCCCAGTACGCCTTCATGACAAGGGGCTTTGAATAAGGGATGATTCCTGTCCCTGAGCAACATTCAACCCTGCTTCTCTATGGCAACGGAAACAAACGCGTGACCAGGCGAGCTGTGTATTGTGACTTCCAATGGCTCGCAAGCCTTTCAAGCTGTCAAGAGTACGGGAAATGACACAACAGAAAAGAAGAGAATGAAAGGAACCGGTAAGAGCTATCCTGCTAAGTTGTGATTTAATGGCCTTTCCTGGAGGGGATTTGCGAGAGGACTGGTTGCTAGGAGACCGCAAAAATCGGATAATTGTCGAGTTTTTTTAATCTTATTCGCATCTTCTTATTTCGAGCCGCTTAGGAAACTACTAAACTAATTCCAAGTCTCAAATTTTTACTTGACAAGCTGGTAGTCGTTCAGATGCACATAAATTCGGTTCATTTTATCAAACTCGAATATTCACTGCAGTGTTCACAAAATCCCTTCTGAGGAGACGTTCAACAAAATAAAGAAATTCGTAACAGATTTCCTTTTAATTCCGTTGCCTCCTTTTCCTTTTCGGTGTTTTGTCCTAATTATCATCAGGGAAACGACAAGACATATTCAACCTAATTCTGTCGTCTTTGGTTTCAGCTACTGGACTCTTCCTTCAGAATATCAAAGGAGGCTTCAGATGTAAATGTGTAACTATGTTTCTTGGCATGGTTTCTATATGGATTTATTCATTTCATTGTCCCTATGCCTCCTGCTAATAAGATTTTACAAATTGCGGATTGCCATGAAACTCTGTGATCTCTAAGGAACAGGGCGGCCGCTAAGCAAAGCTCTTCTAGCTTAAAAAGAATATAATCTTTACGCGATAGAACCTCTTATCACAAACGAGGTTCTGATGCATTACTCACTGGGTGTGGAAACGTAACTGCATAACTTCAGAAAGCCAAATTATGGCGGAATAAGAATCCTGGGTCATGGAGTTTTAACCGGTACTGTTCAGTATTTACACTGACAAAATCATCGAAGATTAGCTGCGTACTTTAATGACTGACTTAATTCTACATCCAATATTATTAGCGGACGAATAGGTGATCATAACAGGATCAGGAGATAAATACAAGAGGAAGCATATGAACCAAATAATAAAACAAATGAAGAAGACATTGGATACGGTTACGTATCGGGGTTGCGTGACAAATAATGATGGGTTCTGCTTCAGACGACTGCATTTATTGGCACTTCCTTGCAGTTACAGTTAATTATGACAGCTCACGCACTGAACTCCTTGTGAAAGAACTGTGACGCCTGTCCGATGAATGCTCCATGAAGAATCTCACTACTGCAAATACGCGAATTAACTCCATTTCATAACTGTCACGCGGCCGGAATATAAGTCACCATGTCGAACAGTTAATTCTCCTCTGTTATTCTGTTTGTTGTCATGGGAATCTTGTGTTTAGGAACTTCATACTTGGCAACGACTCATTCATTGTTATTCGTTTTAGCGGAAACGTGATTTCCGAGCCGTTTCCCAGCAACGGTCAAATTCCGTCACAATCTTTATAAATAAAAACGTAACTGTTGGTTTGTCTCTGGTCGAAGATCTCCGAAAGTTCACCGATTGCTTCGAAATTTTGATAGAACGTTGCATTCGAATACGCGCGTGTTTTCATATACCTATGGCTGTGCCCGGCCACGCCTTGCTGTGGCTCAGTCTGCCCGTTCTTCCCCAGTTTGATTTGAAATTACTCCACGCATTGCTTCCGCTCCGCGAGTACGACGACCTAAGTTTGATCTTCTGCGAGGCATTATTTGGATGAACTAAAGCAGATTGATTGCACTGATGAAGCACCGAAGAAAACGAAATAAAAAACAATGAAAAATACACTATTCTCCAGACTCACTTCCTCGGCGGTTACTCCAGACTCGTGATACTCGAGTCACTCGTGATACTGAGCAGTCGCCGGAGCTACACTCTCTTANATGCAACTGCTTTAGTTCATCCAAATAATGCCTCGCAGAAGATCAAACTTAGGTCGTCGTTCTCGCGGAGCGGAAGCATGCCTCGAGTAATTTCAAATCAAACTGGGGAAGAACGGGCAGACTGAGCCACAGCAAGGCGTGGCCGGGCACAGCTAGTATGAAATAAAATATAAGCGTGAGAATAAAAGCAGTGATAATCAGAAAACTCAACAAGTAAATGGCTTTAATTACTCATACTATACAATTACAGCAATAACCAACACGATTTATAAATCAAAAAGAACCATGTGCTGCACAGTGAGAACACTGCATAATAAGAAAACGTATACAAGATACAATTTTCTAATGCTATGGCGATACCCATACTTACATATGGATCCGAAATTTCCAATATAATAACAAAAAAGAAACACTCACTCATGGAGCTGAATCCTTCTTGAGAAGCTGCCAATTGTGTAGCTTTTCAAGAAATTCCCAGCATTTTATGGAACCCGAAAGTTCATTACTGTGTTAACAAGAGCCCTTCACCGGTCCCTTCTGAGCCAGATCAATTCAATCCATAACACCCCATGCTATCTCTTCAAGATCCATTTTATTATTGCACACCCACCTACGTGTTGGTCTTCCCAGTGGTTTCTTTCCTTCTGGCATTCCTACCAATATCCTATATTCATTCCTCTTCTCCCCATTCGTGCTACATCCCCTGCCCATTTCATCCTCCTTGACCTCATCATTCTAACTATACTTGGAGAAGAGTACAAGCTATGAAGCTTCTCATTATGCAGTTTTCTCCAACCTCCTGTCACTTAATCTCTCTTCGGTCCAAATATTCTCCTCAACACCCTGTTCTCAAACACCCTCAGACTATGAAACAAAAAGCAGAAAGCAAAAACCGAAATTGTAGAAATTAAATTTTTGAGGATTGTGGCAGGGTACACGAGGAAAGAGCAAATGAGAAATACTAAAATTTGGTAACAACTATGTATATATTAAATTTAAATAATTAATATTAAAATCTAGATCAAAGAGGAAGAAAATTTTAACATAAGAAGAAATACAGGGCGCCGATATTTAAGATGGAGGATGTCGGATCAGCCCAAACATGACCAGAGCCATGAACTCGATGAAGACGATGGAAGTTTCAGCATTACACGTCGTGTCTGGAAGTGCAATTACGTACTTTCAGAATAGATGCATGGTAGCGTAACAATTGTATCTGCACCAAGTAACTCCGGGGCACCGCAACTGTTAGGGCTACATGTTATGACGAAAAAATTATCAGAGGGTAATTTCGGAAAGCAGACTCATTTTGGTGTACACCTGTCAGGCGTGCAAGAAATGCCGTTACCAAGATTTAGGTTGAATTATTTTAAGTCTGTTAAGTTTCAAATTCGATGTTTTTCGAAGCTACAGCTGTGTACAGCCTCGGCAGAAGAATGGTATGCAATGGGCATGAGGTACCGTAGTTGGTTGAGGCACTATACTACAAGCAGGAAGTCGTGGGTTCGAGTCCCGAAAAGGTGGATTTTTCAATTGACCTAATCCCTCCAGCAGCACTATGGTCCTGGGGTCAACTCAGTCTCTAACAGAAGCGAGTACCAGGAATCTTCTTGGGGGATACAGGGCGGCCGGCCCGTAAGGCTGACATTACCGCCATCTGTGAGCGGATTGTCTAGAGAAAATGTGGGGGCCTCGACGTCTCACACCTCTATGGGCCTTCAAGGCCTGTTACAGAGATAGCTTTATCTTTATGAAAGTCATTCCATCGTTGAAATATTCACCACACTCCACACACGACACAGTCGCAAAAACTTCAGAAACTGAACCAATATCACCCCCATACTGAGTATAGAGTCAGATATTCGGAAAATGTCCATTTGTTGTTATATGGTTATTTTGCCCTGCGTGCACAATTAGAAATAAAAATATGGCGTATAATTCGTATAAAAACGTGCTTCTGAAATTTACGATGACCACCAGAAACATCTGTTTTCAACATGACTGCGATACATGTTTATGTTAGTTTCAGTCCTTCAAGGCTGATATTTTCTACTGTCTTTTATTTTCACTTTAACTTAAAAATGACCGCCTCTGTGGTCTAGTGGTCAGAGTTCCTGACTACAGAACCAAAGGACCCGGGTTTCATTCCCGGCGCTATTAGATTTTCTGAGTAGTGCGTCTGGAATGGGGTTCCACCCGGTCTCGTGAGAGTATCTGAGGAGATATTTCAAGGAAATAGCGGTTTCGGTCTAAAATCACGAGATTAACGGCCTTGGGGATCCGTTGCGCTGACAACGTGACACTCTCTATCCGCTATATTTGGGACTATGAGTATGAGGGGTGAGCCATAAAAATCGGCCCTTGCACTGCGACCTTCAATGCTCTATTGTGCTTCACCTTTGGATTAACCCTTTATCAATCCTACATCTCGAATGAAATGTAGGACTTTATCTATGGGGGCGTCATAAAAGTCACTTGGTTACATGAAGAACTGACCCAGGTGGCAATACCTTAAATAAGCTACAGCCTCACAATCACATAAGATGAGTGTGGCTGATTCATCTTCTTGTAGGCACTTTTCACAAGTTGGGTCCCAGTCAGTCTCACTTTGAAAAGTTGCCCTTTTAGGTGGCAGTGTCCAGTGAGTAATACTACCACCCATCTGAGTTGATCTCTTTTTAATTTTAACAGTTCCCTTGTTCTTTTGGCAGAGGGTCCTGATATAAATCCTTTTGCCTGTTTGAGTCCAGTTGTGGATTCGCAGTGTTTTCTTTTGTGATTTCTATCCGTCCAGTCCCTGGCCGCTTTCTTGGCAACTTCAATTGAGATGCTGCAAGCTGGTTCAGGTCCTCTTCTTGCCAGCTGATCTGTGGTTTCATTCCCAGCAATACCCCCATGGCCTGGCACCCATTTCAGCTGAACTCTGTTGTGTGAGGGATTGGTGGCAGTCACAAACCAATTTTGAAGTGATCTGGTGTGTACCAAGTGCTTTGATTGCAGCTTGACTATCTGATAGAATATAGATATTCCTATTTTTGTAGTTTCTATATAATAAGTTCTCAACTGCGCATGCCTTAATGGCATACACTTCTTCCTGGAACACTGTTGTGTACTGACCAAGGCTGAAGGTATGCTTCTGCCTCGTTCCATCACAATACACTCCGGCTCCAGTGCCTTTATTTGTCTTGGAACCATCTGTATACCAGATTAGTCCCCCCTTTCTATAGGGTTGAAACCCCTCTTTCCATTCACCTCTATCAGGAAATCTGATCATAGACATGTTTCGGTATCATTTTATCAGACACCATCTATAGGAAGGCTTCCTTTTTCATGTCCTGAGTCATGTATGCGTGTCTATAACCTTGAGATTTAGGTCTCCATTGATCATTGGAACATAATCTGTAATTTCCTAACTTGGCCTCTGCTTCCATTTGCAGATGCAGCGGGGGGAGTCCTAGTAGGATTTCAATTGCAGCTGTTGGAGATGTTCTCATTGATCCCGTAATTCCAAAGCAGGCTGTCCTTTGCAGTTTGCTTAACACAGCCTGCCTTGTCTTAAGTTTAACTCTACGCCACCATATAGTGGTGGCATAGGTAATTATGGGTCTTACTACAGCAGTGTATATCCAATACACCACATTTGGTTTCAGTCCCAAGTTTTTCCAAACGTGCCTCTGCATGTCCGGAAAGCCTTATAAGCCTTGTTAATAGCCCTGTCCAGCTGTTTTTACATGTCACTCCCTTGTCTAATGTTAACCCAAGGTACTTGACTTCACTTGATAGCCGGATCTCTTGACTGAAGAAGATTGGTTACTTAATGCCCTTGATATCCCTCCTAGTGAAGGGTACAATCACCATCTTGTTTGGATTGATAGACAAGTTTGTCCTTTCGCACCCCTGTTGAACTGTATACAGGGCTATTTTTAAGACATCTGATACAGTGTGTGGGAATTACCCATTAATTAGGATTGCTACATCATCAGCATATCCTACTGTGAAGTGGCCTGTCCTGTTGAGCTCCCAAAGATCATCCATGACCAGGCTCCACAGGACAGGGGAAAGAACGCCCCCTGCGAACACCCTCTCACCGCAGACGCTTTCAGGATCTCTCCAGACAATGTAGCGCTTATATTTCTGCATTTCAGCATGGCACAGATCCATCTGCATATTGTGGGCTCAATGCCATGCCTTTCAGCAGCATCTTTTATTGTATCAAAGGAGGTTCTGTTAAAGGCTCCCTCTACATCAAGGAATGCTCCAAGAGCACTATCCTTGTGTTCAATAGCATTCTCTATGCGTGTGACCACATTAAGCAGTGCGGTTTCAGTTGATTTACCACTTCGGTTAGCATGTTGGTCTCGGTGCAGAGAATGAATCTTTTAGCCTCGGTATAAACAAGTTTCCCGGGGTTCGGTATAAATTTCACTTTGATTTGCCTCCAGGCCGTAGGGATAACCCCCATGCGTCATGCAGGCTCTAAATATGCAGCATAGGTGTGGGACTAAATGTGCCACCCCTTGCTGCAGAAGTGCTGGTACATTTCCTTCTGTTCCCGCTGACTTTAATTATTTGAAGGAACCTATTATTTGTTCTTATTGCTAGTCCCTTGTACTACGGCCACTTCTGACCTATTGTACCAGCCACAGATGATAGCTGAGGGTGATTATGGAGCAATTGGTGGAATGAAGATTGGCAGGGGAAACCGAAGTACTCGGAGAAAATCTGCCCCAGCGCCACTTTGTCCACCACAAATCCCTCTTGACCAGAACCGGGATCGAACCTTGTAGGTACCTAACGGCCATCTAATTTTTGATTAAGTGATTACCTGACTGGCCAGATTCCAGTCTCCCCTGTTCATTATGTGTCCACATACGCCCAGGTTCTGCTGGACCCGCCCATCACCTGAATAATCAATCAGCTTTGAATCAGGGAAGTGAAATCTGAAAATTTCTTTCAGTGTCCCTTTACCAGTTTGGGTATACATACCATCAGGCAACTTGATACGGCTGACCCTATTGGTCGCCTGTTTTGCCATGACCCTCACGAGTCTGGCACTGCCTGGTACATCACTCATCTCCTGGCAGTACCGTCTCCATGAGGATCGTTTGGCTTTCCTTATTTCTTTATTGTAACAGGTGAGGGTTTCCTTGTAGAAGTCCCACTGCCCTGTCCTCTTCGCTATATTAAATAGCTTTCTTCTTTTGACTCTTAGCCCACCCAGCTTTTTGTTCCACCAAGGTGCATTCCTTGGTAAGCGAGTGGTCTTGGCTGGAAAGTATGATAATAGGACAAGATGACGGCCCATTGCAACTGGTTGCAGATCGATCAATGTCCCTTATCGGGCATATGCTTCGCAAAATAATCTCCAGGTTCACCTTTAGGTCGTCCTTGTACAATTCCCAATTGGTTCTCCTAGGATTCCTGAAGGTAACTAAAGTTGGCACTAACTTAGCCGACAAACGGCGGTCGCTCTGTCGGTATAGTCGTTGTCGACTACAGGCCACGGAGTTCTGTTTGTAACTTAAAAATTGTTAGTCTAAAGCTGCATAGGTGTATGTTTATATGAAATTTATTTCTCTATTCTTAATACCACCCCACCGATCTTACAGATCTTACAGGAAAGAGTATCTTCGGAAGACATATATCTTTCCTGGAACATAAAGTATTACATTTTAAGAGAATTCTCTGCTATAGCAAATATAGATTCATCCGTTCCTTATTTTGTTTACACCATATTGGCAATAAATAGTTGTAAAAATGTAAGTTTTCAGCTTTTCACGGTCATGAATGTCCATAGATATTTTCTTCCGAGTTGTGATATCGTGCACCTTATAAGCGTACACCAGCGTTTCGGTGGAATATATTGCCTCCATCTTCAGGGTCAAAGTAGCCATTTTATGTTCTCAGAGTCTGTCACATTATTTTCTTTTCAAAGTGTTTTATTTTATAGCAGTATTTTGGCCTACCGATGTGCCTCACCTGTATAGTCCCCTTTCCCAGCTTCTCGTGCGCACATTTGCAAATTGATGATCTAGCAGCACACTGAGTGTGGCATCACAAACATGGAGACCGGTCTCCCCCACGTTGCTATGGCGACTGGTGCAACTTCATTATTTATCAAATTGTTAACAAGCCAATTATGCCCACAAAGGAGACTAATTACAATGAAAATTAATTTATAAATGAGTATCTGGGGTTAAAATCCCACAAGCACCTAGCAGCAAATTGAATCAAATCGATAGATCAGCATCGACAGAAAGAGATGAAATGGCACATTTCTTTCTGGACTAATAAACGAAAAAGTCTTCATGATCTGATGCAGCAGCACAAACAACTAAACTGGCGCTCTGAGCCCTCAAATTCCACCAGAATCCCTATAAAAATTTACAACTACACCTAAACTCGGATCAGTTGAACAGAATTCTTCTCCTCAGTGTATTTATCTAAGAATCAATTTAAGGGGTTTCTTTCATTTGCATTCTGTTAGCTTCGTGTTCGCCTTTCAAGACGCCTGTCAGTCATTATATTCGTGAACAGTTGTTTGTAGCAACGTTTATGTCTGATGAATATCTGGCAGAAATATGAATCGCGGAAAGACCAATAATGTTATGGACTCGAGCTGAATGGTACACATGAGCCTCTGGTCAGTGATAATGTGTTCATTTGATGAGTGAAAATGTAAACATCATAAAGAGAGGATCAGAAACACTATCAGACGTTCGTAAGGATACTGGTCAAATAAACGGAGACTAAATGCAGGCCTGTGCAAATATCTCATCACCAGAATACGGGGCAAATTCGTAACAAGAAAACCAATAAATCCTTCGAAAACATAGTAAAGTTGAAATACGAGTATTTGGAAAGAAAAGAACATGAACTGAAGGTGCTGAGGAACATATTTAGACCTAAGAGATCAACAACAGGGTGACTGTGTAAGATTTGAGGTTTTCACGGCGGTGACTAGGAAGAAAGCAGCCTTCTGGGATGTGGCACCGCGTAGATGTGATGTTTACCGACGTTCCTCCGAAACGTCGGTTAACACTACATCTACACGGTGCCACATCCCAGAGAAGGGCTTTCTTCAACAGGGTGATTGTTTTTATTTTTAAGGATTGCATCTTGTTGCGTAAATACAATGTAATATATAATTTTACCGTAAACGCAACAATACTCTAATATTTATTCATTTGTTTATTTATATAGCAATAGTACATGAGAACTTGCAGTACCTGAAGACGTCCCAGTGAGGTCGAAATATTAAACTATTGTTGCGTTGACGGTAAAAATTATGTATACACGTATGTTCAGGGTTGAGAAAATTACACAACTAGGAGCTTCAGAAATATGGCCAGAGTCATAAAATCGAAGACAATGAAATGGCCAAGACATTCATGGGGAGATGAGAAATTCACACAAAACTTTTATCGGAAGACCTCAATAAAGGGAAGATAACATCTGCCAGCCTTAGGCCTATGTAAGAAGATAATATTAAAACGCATATTAAAGTAATAAGTAGCAATTTTTTAAATTGGACTAAAGTGACTCATGAGGTCCAGTGGTGGGCTACTATGAAAAAGGTAAACCTTCGAAAATTTCTTGATCAGATGAGCTTATTAATTAGAATTCTGCTTTACGGAATTCGTTAAATGACGATTTCCGAAACTCAGTGTGACATTGCGATAAACGTACGGACATGGGCCGTTGTTGTCGTGAGAGCAGCGACCTTCACCTGTTGCTTGACAACGCGGACTAAGACCCACACATGCCGTTCAGATAAAAACAATAGCCACATCGCGTTCTGGTCGATTGCAGGAGAACCACAAGGCGAAAAATGGACTGTGCAGAGTTGGGGCGTCTCCAGGGGATTGGGAATTATTCTTTCGGAAAAGAGCCATCTAAAAATCATGCTCTGTCTGATGTCTTTTGGTCTCTTGAACTCGACCTCTGCCAGCGGCAGAGCATATAACAGGCACCTCTTCCATTGAAATTCACTAAAATACTGTCTGCTGTAACAAAGACAAGTACTCTGTAGTTTTATTCTTTGTTTCGTCTGGTTATGTAGATACGCTGAATCAACCGTTGCGGTCATGTAGCATGAAAAAAATGGCACACACCGGAATTTCTTTCTATGCATGCAACATATTTAAGTACCGGTACACACTTCCGGTTTTAGTTAATCGTATCAGTCAATTCTACATTCTATGTTGTTGCATATTTTGAATGTTTTAAATACGCAACGACAACATATTTGAAGTAAAGGTATTCCTGTAACAGGCCGTGGAGGCCCATAGGGTTGTGAGATGTTGAGGTTCCCACATTTTGTAGACAAACGGATCATAGATGGCGGTAAGGTTGTCAGCCTTACGCGCCGGCCGCCCTTCGCTCCCAAGAATGTTCCTGGTACTCATTTCTTTTAGAGGCTGAGTCGACCCCAGGGCCATATTGCAGCTGGAATGATCAGGTAAATTGAAAAAATTCACTTCATCGGGATTCGAACCCGCGAACTTCCGGCTTGTAGCATAGTGTCTCAACCAACTACGCTACCACGTGCCCCCAATGTTTTAAAATTATTATATTTCTTGGTACAAAGGAATTTTTATGATATAACACGTGCGGGGTGGATGACACTCGAAAATTCAGTTCAGGATACACCTACAGCTTCACACAGCGTTTTGCTATGTTGCACTGTGTCGTTCTAGAGGAGGGAACTGTTTCCTGTACCAGCTGTGTTCTTACGTGCCTGTCTGGCTGTGTATTATCCTGTCGCATCTGTGGAAACTGCAATGCTCTTCCTTCGTTCATTCTTCCTTTCTTTTATCAATGGCTCTACGGCCCTTGTTGGATCCTGGCCTGTTCTTCAGTTTCGTAATCTTTTTTTACACAGACGGTAGGACTCCTATGGACGAGGAATCAGCCCATCGCAAAGCCATTACCTGAACACAGGACAAAACAGACGTCCATGAATTGGATGGGATTCGAAATCATGATCCTAGCGTCCAAGAGAGACAGTTCATGGAGCGCGGCCACTGTGATCGGCAGAAAGTGCTTCTTCACATACAAACTTATCCAGACAATCACACCCCGTAAACACCGTAACACGCTGCAAGACGAGTGAAGGCAACAATTTCGTGTGAGTTTATATGAGCACATACCATGCATTCATATACTTTTAAATCTTGACAGCAAGTAGAAAGGTAACAGGTATCCCTGTAACAGGCCGCGGAGGCCCATAAAGTTGTGAGACGTCGAGGCTTCCACATTGTCTTTAGACAATCGGCTCACAGACAGCCTTACGAGTCTGCCGTCCTTTACGCCCAAGGAAGATTCTTGTTACTCATTTCTGTTAGAGGCTGAGTCGATCCCAGGGCCATAGTGCGGCTGGAAGAATTAGGAAAATAAAAAAATCCACCTCATCGAGACTCGAACAAGCTTGTAGCATAGTGCCCCTCTTGACAGCAAGTTCTGTTATTTAGAGGCTATACTCGTAAGCTTCCTTAATAAGTTTCAGTGCATAAGGAACGGATGCAGACTAACGAGATAAAGCAGGAATAACCTGTAGAGAGGAAACACTTGTGGCCTTCAAACGATACTGCAGGTATCTGAACATTATATGCTTTTTATTAAGATGTTTTATAGAAAAACGATGAACGTAATATTGAGAAATAAATTTCTTTTATCACAGTAACTCGTTCGGGTTGGATTTATGTAACTGAAGATAACTTCCACTAGTAGGTAAGATTTGAGGTTTTCACGGCGGTGACTATGGAAAAAGCAGTCTTCTGGGATATGGCGCCGTGTAGCAACCCCGAAGCTTAAGGGCTAATGTCCTCCAATTACCTTGCCTCTATCCCTCGACACAATATCCTATATCTGCTCTGGCCTGCTGCCTGCTGGCCCATCTCCTCAGACCCTTCCCCTCTCCTCTCTACTGATTTCCCATGTAGCCCCTCACCCTTCTCTTCCTGCTCTGATACAGCAGGGTTTATTCTTGACATTAGTCTATTAGTACTTGCTCACGCTGGTTCTTCGCTGGCGGATTTTCTTCTTCTTTTTACTTCTACCGTAAAGATGGAGGCGATCCGTTCCTCCGAAACGTCGGTTAACATAATATCTACGCGGCGCCGTATCCCAGAAGACTGCTTTCTTCCACTAGTAGGTTTTTGTGAACATTGGAGGTTCTATTTAACGCACTGTCATTGAAGTGGATGAAGCATCCACTGTGAGAGACGGAGTGTGCTCTGGTCCCGTAAAACTTATAATGGATACATTCATCATGTCTGCGTGTCAGCCAGTTGATTTTGATGTAAATGTTGCTCCAAAAGTTGTGGCAACAAAATCGGCACCCCTGAGCAGGGGACGTAGAATTTACACGTGTAGCTATCATCCATCTGTTTCAACGTCGACAGGTCGCTAATGGACCCTGAAATTATCTTCACCGACCGTGACGGATTCTCGTGCTATATGCCAATAAACAGTCAGGCAGCATTTTCATCTGCACCTTACTTGGTGACTATGCCAATTACTGATGTTATTTTGTCTATATCACGTCAGAAATAACGAAAGAAAAAAGGGTAATAAGGTTTCAGAAGAGCTGAGGCATGCACCATCTAGTAAATATGTTCAGTTCTACAAAATTCTTGACAAATATGTAAATATTAAAATACGTAAAAGAAACTGTAACATTGGCATATACACATATATGTATATAAATATGTACGTTTAGGTTGAAATAGTGCTTATGTATAGCATTGCATCCTGTTGTGTTCCCAATATATATATAGGAATTTGGTTAACCGTCACACAACAAACATATTCGCTTTTAATGTTTTATCTCTTATTATATGACATGACACGTTGCACTGGTATGGATCCATATCGGCAGTTTAATAATTGAATGTATTCCTATATATAACTGTCTGATGATGGTCTTGTGCGACCGAAACATGTAGCAGGAATAAAAAGTCGAATTATACACGTAAAACATTAAAAGCGAGTATATTTGTTGTGAGACGGTTAACCTAATTCCTATATATATATTGCTGTATTTATTGCATTAATTTTTATTTAATTATTTATTATTTTTTAATTTAATTTAATATCTGTATTTAATTTCTTTATATATATATATATATATATATATATATATANAAGTCGGAACTTTATGTTATTTTTATTTATACGGTAGTCAGAACGAATTAAATGACGAACCGATCCGCCACGAACAAAGTGCGTTTATAGATAACAGGAGAACCGCGAATAAGCAGCCATGGCGCCAGTGGAGTCTAATGCTTATCTCATTGCAGAAGTTGGACGAGGTTGCCCACTGAAACAGCGCCACATCCTCTTGTGGCCGTAACAGTTCTCTATATGCATGACGGCTGTTTGCGCTCTGCTGTTCCGCCTGCGACTGGGCTCACGTAAACTTCATTTCTCTCTAACTGACAAACTTCTGAGACGAGGCTGTCACTGTTTAAATAAGATCTGTAAGTTTGTGACATGGTGCGTCAGTACAAATATTGTATTTCTGGACATTATCCATCGTTCTGTCTTTATCTAAACACATCATCTGTTTATTTCTCAAAACACAACCTTTCGGAGATTGGATTCTGTCTCCGTCTTTAGGTAAACCTTACTCAGCTAGGCCCAACCGATAGAGCTAGTCTCTATCTCCGGACAACTGTACCAGCTCTCGCAGATGGTTTGTTCTGTGTTTGGCTTATATATCCCATCTTGGTGGTGGTACAGGTGCCCGGAGATAGAGACTGGCTCTATCGGTTGGGCCCAACTGAGTAGGTTTTACCCGAACACGGAGACAGAATCCAGTCTCCGAAAAGTTGTGTTTTGAGAAATAAACAGATGATGTGTTTAGATAAAGACAGAACGATGGATAGTGTCCAGAAATACAATATTTGTTCTCTTAATGTTTCCTGCATTCTCTGCGCGCAGACCGCGCTTCGTACCAAGAAATTACCGCCTCAGTAGTCCCACAGCGGTGGCTCCCTTTTAGCTCCTGGTGGAGAGGATGTGGAATAATCCGTTAAAAGACTGAATTCGTTATAATCTTCTAGCGCACGTAATTATTTCTCATATTCCATCAGATAATATGTTTACGACTGCCTGATCTTATAGCACCAATATTATGGTGACTAGGGCTTCACGAAAGTGAGCCACGAATACAGTGTGATTCTAAATTCTTGTCCGGTTTTCCACAAATAATTTAGACTCACACTGTGGTAGACAGCGTGTCTGCACCTGCCCACGTTGGTTCCTCGCTCGGGGATTTTTCTTCTACCCTGAAGATGGAGGCGAAACTTTCCTCCGAAACGTCGGTTAGTACAGTATCTACTCGACGCCACATCCCAGAAGACAGTTTTCTTCAATATCCAGATTCTGACTGAATGCTATCTTGCAGAGGCTTTGTTCGTACTGGATTACGGCACATCAGTTGATCAATTTTCCTACTCAGCCACTTCCCCCTTTAAAAATTAACACTAGATACGAACAGATTGTACGTCTCTTCATTTACTTTGAATAAGGAACGCCTAACAATGAGCAACAAAAGCCTTACAACTCGTAGCTTGCAGTCTGAAAATCCCCTTGTGCGTGGGTATATAAAAAGAGGATTCAATGTGTGGGTGTGCGCGTGCGTATCGCTGTTTTCCTGTTACCGGCTCGAATCTAGGCTACCTTATTAACGACTGAGCAAGCGGATGGCTTGGACCAATGTTGGGACGACTGAATTAAACAAACGACAGTATTCCTAGCCACATCCTCCATAAATTTCTCAGTAATCCCATATGCCTTATAAATATTGATAACTACATGGAGTTCTGCACCTCACTTGCCAACAACCAATAACACCACGTTTTTATGACTTACAAAGAGTCTGAAAAACGGTACAGAATTCTTCTGTACGTAGCACAGAAACGTAAATATAAAGTTGTATGCTACAGACGTACAGACGTAATAACATTACTTGTAAGCAATTTCGTGTCGTTTTTGCTGCTGCAAAACTTGGACAGATAAAAACAATGCACTATACACACCAAGCGTAGCATATCTAGAACCGCCATATTCGTACATCTAATTCCTGGTTTATTTAGCGATGACTTCTGAACTGTGCAAGAAATACCTCGCTGAATTTCTGCAAATAATGAATTGGAAACGATGTGGCGGAAAGCAACAGTGATCTGTTTAAATTACTATCCGAAAATTTTCCCGCAGGAAGAAATACGTACAATTCGGCCCGCCTAATACAAAGTAGGTGTGCTGAACGTTACATCAGCACTTCTATTGGCAGAGTCTCTGAGGTATATATAAATGAAATGATATTTTTCAGTAAATCAAATGAGGCCCAAAAACGAAATTCATAAATTGTAAGACATCAAAACATTCATGTCAGGGCACAACTTTCTAAGGCACACAAGAAGCGAGGCTCTAAATACAGATTTGAAAAGCAAATATTCATAATTCAATAAGTTATCATGAAAAGAAATCCCAGTTAGATTTCCCCTGAGCAAACCAAGAACAACTACTCAGCAGGAAGCTGGGCACTTGAGTGGCTTGACGGTGCGAACACGGACATGTTTCGTGCGTTAATGAATGACGTTTATTTCAGTATCGAGACTACATAGCATCGAATGATAGATGAACGATGAATTGGAGTATTCATGGAAGGAGGCTGTAGTGGCTAATTCGAGATACAATCCCGACATTGACTTGGAGGTACTGAAGGTAGCCAAAAAAGCCCCAGTACGGATAGCCTTTATCATGGCCGATGATCCACCTGAGTACCTCTCGAATACAAGTCTAGAACCTTCCCCTAGTTCAGTCTATTCGGTGTATAGTCTTCTTTCAGATGAAATGTTTCAGACTGTCGATATGAATGAACTACTACTAACTTTACAAAATGCAATATGTAGAGCTGCAATATTAGTTCAATGTATTCTTATTTCGTGATACTGTATCAATGGTAATGATAAGCACATTAAACAGCATTAAATGTACAGTGATCTGTAACACAGGTTTATTCAAAATTTAGGTGGAGGCCTTGTTAAACTTTCACACGTAAAAACTAAGAAAATCAGCATGTGCCATTGGTCCCAGTCTGAGATTCCATATGAATATAATCTGTCGTGCTAACGCTAATCTATATAAGCTTTTCGGATTATATCAGTGTCTCTCCAACGGTATAACATTCACAACGAATTTGTTGAACAGCGCCTACATTCTCTTGTACGACGAGTTCATTGCGAAAGCTAACAATTTATTCTCATGAAAGCAAGGTCTGTATACCCCTTGCATAAGATCCGCCACGTGTCATTATAATTCATTAAAACTGGCGTTCTGGGAGAAAGAAGCTTCTTACATTTCAAACGGAATGACGCGACCGCAACGATGACAATTTACACCCCGCAAGCAACGCTGTGTTACGCGTTATGAATAGCAGTTGTAGCACTGTGGGCGTACAGACTCGGGGGGGGGGGAGAACACAGGTTCAATGCGTTTGAGAAAAAGTGAGGATAAGATACAAGAGACGAAGGGAAAGAAAGACAGGATAAAATAAAACTACAAAAATGATAATTTTACTCTTCGCCTAAGATCATAATGACGGTGTGGATAGGATATCCAGCTAGCGCGAACAAATAGCAAAACGTGAACTAAGATAACCCAGATGAGGACATGTCATCTGGATTCAAATGATTCAGGATAGGGCGGTTTGAGGGAATTTTATAAAGAGATTACTAACCTTCAGATTCCACGACTCCAGGTAATTCCCTGATATGGAGCGCGGCTGTCAAGTACTCTGTGACTACCTTACATCAAGGAATTAGTTAGCGTAGTTGAATGCGTATCGCTGATTTCACGTAGGCCTAAATTGTTTACATCATTCATTCTGCGACTTAATTCCTTGTAGCTCCATATTATGTCGAGGAACAGTCAATTTTGTAATGAATTTCATGACGTTTCATCCGATGGCTTCGTTATTTGTACTGCATATTCTTAATATAGCTCCCCAAAGGTGTCTTCACCTTGTCGTCGTGGTGGGGCTTGCGTGACTCTGTAACCTGCTGAGCTACGTCGGCGGTCGTTTAACTGTTCTCCCATGTGCCCCTACGTTTGGCGCCACTTGTAACTGTTCTTCTTCTCGCCCTTACGTTCTGCGCCACTCGTGACTGCCTTTTGCCCAGGGGCGTAGGGTACATGGATGTGGTGGAAGCATTGCTTCCCTATAGAAAAGCAACCAAGAACATTTCTGGCAATTTTTCAATTTCGAAAAAATATTTCATACTTCAAAATATTAATTAATCTGAGAACATATATTACATATAATGAGAATATTGCAAGTTTTAATGTGTTAAATAAACAATTTATCAGGATAGATCAGTTATTTTCTTCAAAAATGCAGGGTACTTCAAATTGCAACACGCGCGGAAGCAGCAGGTCTTTCGCTTCCACCCTCCCCTGTGTTAACTGGCTGACCAATGTCAATATTGTCTCTAAGTGAGCTATCCGTTATGGTATGCTACTAGCTTCGTGCTTCCAGCAATGTTGCCAGATGTAAGGCATTGCAGTTCGCAGTAGAGTGCAGTAGAATAGTCTGTGACCTGGCAGTTAAGCGTGTGTATTAGTTTTCAGAAGGTGTTAGCGTCTCATTTATGCACAAGTCAGTTTAGTTATTATTCTGTATTTTTCTCGATACAGAATTTGTTTTGCTTTGCGTAATTATAACTTTATGACCAGTGTTTTTGTGATTGCTGTTAAGTTAAAAATAGAAACATGACACTTTCATGTGATAACCACTGTGTGATTGAAAAACTTCTTCAAACACCGTTCAGTTCACTCAGTTATAATGAGAAACTTAAGATAATAGAAGAAGGTGCACCTAAGCCTAATCTAACTTTACATACAAAAGTGAAATCTTGCACACGGCATTTCAATACCAGTTTATATGAGGCTATTCCATGGTTGTGTGGGTGTGATAAACTAAACAAATTATTCTGTTGGCCTTGTCTCTTGTTTTCTAAAGAAAAACACGTGTTTAACAGTGCTGGTTACAATGACATTAACAACATTTACAAATCTGGCAAAAGACATGGGCATTCAGTTAATCACATTGCTTGTCTTAAAGAAATTACACTGTTTGGTAAAAACAGAAGGATTGAATTTTCTCTAAGCAGCCAATACAAACAGTCAATTGAAAAACACAATGAAGCTGTGAAACAGAACAGGAAATTTGTAGGCCAATTAATTACAGCAGTTTGTTTTCTGGGCTCTCAGGGTTTAGCATTTCGGGGACATGATGAAAGCGTGGCATCTGTTAATAGAGGAAATTACATTGAGGTTTTAAATATGCTGGCACGTTATGATTCTGATTTACACAATCATTTAGAGTCTTCAACTGCTTTCCGTGGTTCTTCTCCTGACATCCAAAATGAACTGATACATTCTGTATCTGAATTGATGACAATGGAAATTAAAAAGGAAATTTCAAAGGCTAATTATGTTTCTTTAATTCTTGATGAGACTTCAGATGTGATGAATAAGTGTCAGTTGGCTTCAGTTCTTCGATATGTGACAGCTGATGGCAATGTTGAAGAAAGGTTTCTGCGTTTTACAGACGTGAGCTCTGACCGTTCTGCCAATTCCTTGTTTAACCATGCTCTTGAGATTTTAAATGATTTTGAATGTGGTCCCAAACTCATTGCACAGACTTATGATGGTGCTGCTGTTATGGCATCACAACATGCAGGAGTACAAGCAAAAATTCGCGAGCAGTACCCAAACGCCATTTTTGTTCATTGTTATGCGCATAGACTAAATTTAGTCTTAGCACAATCTGCTAGTTTTATTAAGGAAGTTAAGGTCTTCTTTGCTACTCTCTCTGGCTTTAGAACTTTTTTTGCCAAGTCCACAAAAAGGACTGAAGCATTGGATTCCCACCTTAGGAAAAGATTTCCTTCTATCGCACCTACTCGATGGCAGTACCATAGCCGACTTGCTGAAACTGTGCATGAATACAGAGAAGGAATTGAGAATCTTCTTGTGTCTATAATAGAGGAACCAGAAGAATGGGATGTAGAAACAATTTCTTCTGCACGCGGACTTCTCTCTCTTCTAAGGGATTTCGATTTCAATTTCATGCTGAAAATATTTTCTTCAATTTTTCCATATTCTGGCGCTCTTTTCAAAATCCTACAAACTAAGAGATCTGATATAGCTTTTTGCAATACCAAAATAGACGAATTTAAGCATCACATGCAAAGATTAAGGGGAGGATTTGACCACCTTTGGAGTGAAATGGAAAATGTCTTCGATTCAAATGGCCCAACTCGACCCAAAAGAATTCGCATTGACTCAATGAGTGGAGAAGAAAGAAAAAACTCCTATAAACGGCTGTTCTGTGAAATTATTGATGTCGTGTGTCAGAATGTCTCTGTTAGATTTTCGGAGAACGCTACGCTCCTCTTCTTGAGTCTTCTTGATGCCAGATACTTTCCCATGTATAGAACCTCATTTCCTGAAAAAGCATTTTCCTGTTTAAAGGAAAATTATGGTGCATTTTTTGACTTTGTTGCCTTAAAGAGTGAACTTTTAGTAATGTTTTCGGACCCAGATATGGCAAAAGATAGTGTGTATGACTTACATCAATATATGTATGTTCTTCAGTTATCATGCGTTTTCCCGCAAATCTTCAAATTATGTGAGCTAGTATTAACAATACCAGCGACAAGTGCTGCAGATGAATGCTCATTTTCAGCTCTGAAGAGATTAAAAAACTACTTAAGAAATTCGCAGAACCAGGATAGGTTGTCATCACTGGCTTTGATGAACATTGAAAAGTCCTTCCTAAACAAACTGCAGTCCAAACCCAGCTTTCTAGATGAGGTTATTGATCTGTTTGCCAAGAAAAACAGAAGAATCGAGCTGAATTGTAAACAATAAAGTAAGCATTAATTATATTCCAGGTTCACAACCCTGTCATTTTATGGCTATAAAACTGTGTTGATAATTATGTGTTATTTTAATATATTAGCTTAAATATACAATACATATTAAACTATTATCTGTTTTCTTTTAAATAGAAGATAGAAACTATAGGGTATGTAGAAAAAATTTATATACACGTATATAAAGTTGCTTCCCTGCTTTCGGTAGTCATGCTACGCCACTGCTTTTGCCCGACTTTACGTCACTTATTAGTTCTTTACCTGTATCCCTTCCTTTCCGTGTGCTGCGGCCCACCTGCACCTCGTCTCTGGACACCTCCACTGGAGTTACAGCCTTCCTCCCTCTTTCTCGTGGATGGCGAGAGGTTAGTTGGGAAGGGAGGAGAATTGTGGTTGTTGGT
The DNA here is from genome assembly GCF_002891405.2 of Cryptotermes secundus. Classification (NCBI taxonomy): domain Eukaryota; kingdom Metazoa; phylum Arthropoda; class Insecta; order Blattodea; family Kalotermitidae; genus Cryptotermes; species Cryptotermes secundus. Next base: position 122,844 of record NW_019739216.1, read on the forward strand.
GCTGGTAGGCGAGAGTTCTGTTCCTGTACGACAATTAGGTGGCCTGCAAGTAGGGAAAGACGGGAGTAGCTGGGTTCTGCTCTGTAATGGTAGAGATGAGTTCTTATCCCGGGGTCTTACGGGCCTGGCTCCGGCAGAGCAGGAAAAGCCTTATGCTACTGTAACCGTCCTTCTTCGATTCTGCTAGCTCCGGTAGAGCAATTCGATTCCTTTCAGGGCGTGCTGATTGGCCACGACTTGGGTGATTAGTGGGGCTTTAGGCGTAGGGAAATCACCACAACACCAATTAACTGTATGGAGTCTTTATTAAATCAGCACTAATTAAATGAAACGGCCCGTATGGGTACACTTCACAGATTCGTGGAGGTAGGCTTACTTACTGTTCTGGGGACGCACCCTTAATAGTTACCACAGGGCGTGTTTACGGGGATCCGAACCCGTGTACCCCCGGTGAACGTAACTTTCAAAGTCTCTTTGCCAAGCACACTCTGAATGGTAAATACTTGCCCTGGTTACCCCAAAATTCGGGCAAAGGACCTCCCACTTCAGACGATGATTGGCTGGACCGGGCAGACTGGGAGGTTGCTTATCATTCTCCTCCAATTAGGAAAGCGAATATCCACTAGTGTACAGTTTAGGGGTGAACTTTGCCACCTGCTGCGTGGCTGTCAAACTGAGATTTTGGGTTAGCAGGAAACGACGCTGCTAAATTTATGACTCCCCCCGTCAAGTTTAGAATTTCTAAAGAACTCGGCCTTGTGTTACGCATTAAATTAACTGATTTACGAAAGGGCAGCTGGCTTCAAGCTTGACCCAAGCCACTTGCTGCATGTCTCAAGGGGGGAAAATTCCAAATTGTGAGGCGAAAGTGAGGAATTTCACAAAACCCTAACCATACACAAACATCAATTGACCTTCCCATAAACTGGACAGTTACACTACAATCACACACACACTTCAAGACTTTTGCACTTCAGCAATTATTTAATTAACTTCAGCTCACGGAACACAACGGAAATCTAATGGTTACACTTATTTGGGTTGAACTTGTAATACTTTCAGCGAAGTGACGTAGTTGCGTTTTTGTGTCTGACTTGGCCGAAAGTTGAATGAAGACTGTTTCAGGTAGAATGAACTGTCTCTGAATCCTGAGGTCCACGAACCATAGACTCCAAGAGAAATCCACTCCTCCAACATGTGCCACTGGTTTAGTTTGAAAATTAGGAGTTTCCCTAAATTAGTGACTTTCCAATCATGTTACTTTGCTATATGATTCTGGCAGTTGCTGACCTGACGCTAAAGTTGAGAGCGACTTGATGTATTAAAATCAGGGGATGAGGCTCCGGCCCTCCCACTTCTAAGTTATAGCCGTTTCAAACTGTCAGCTCTCAAATTCTCAAAGACTTTCCGACTTTGCTGAAACTGCCAGAATTCCAGGAAATGTACCAGATGTTCCTTCCTGGCCACATAGCAAAACTTGAACTATGTCACTTCCGCGTGTAAAAAGTTGGCTATCTGCCGGATCTCTGTTTGTATTTCACGTGATCTTAACTTAATATAAATTTAATTAATATAAAAGGGTCCGGCAAATTATGATGGACGGTTACAAGAGATACCCTGGTCCTTCAGGTTGGAGGTTGGGCATGAGGCTAACAACCTCTTCCTGTAAAAAGAAATTTGTTCAGAAAACTAACAACCAGCGTGGGTCCATTCCTATGGCAGCCTGCACTGGTCGTGAAGACTGGTTGTCAAGGCTGACCCAGGACTGTAGCGCCGAGTGGTAAGTAGGTATTCCTAATATAGACGATGTATTGCAACCTTAAAAAGACGTCATTTTTAATAACGGGAACAGTTCCACACTGCTCCAGTACACTCTGAGACGGAAAGAGATGACCACCTAACTTCCCTGGATGCTTATATTTGCAGGAGACGGGTTGGTTCTTTGGATATTAAGGTAAACCGTAAACCGAACGACATCACCCTGACTGTAGTTCCCATAAACTCACATCTGTGAAGCAAATCGTGTTTTCCACCTTGGGGCATAGGGCCATAGTTCTCTGCGACAGTGTTGCCCATACAATGAAATGGAGTTCGCATATAGTTGCAGACAAACTCGTCGGGAGCTCAATCCGCCGGACAGGTGTATTCAGCCCACTCAGGATAATACCAAGGTTTCCTTTATGCCCATTTTTGGGTTGACCTTCAACTGCACCATGAGGATTCTGAACAGACACAGTATAAAGTCTGCTGATTCCCGAGAACAATTTCTACATTACTTTGGCCGGTGAAGGGTTACTTAAGATGAAATTAGATATACACAGGGCACAAGGTCAGTTGAATGATATCAGGGTCAAGGCGTACAATCGGGGTCTCAGTCTTGATCATCCGAACAGATCAGCAGTTACAAGGCACAGCCTATACCTGAGATATCATATCGCAACCAGTTCCAGAAAACCTGTGTCGTCTCTAAACACGAACCGCATCTTCATGGAAGCAACTGAAATAGAGCTTCATCCAAAAACATGGTTGGGGGGAGAAACCTTTAGTCTTCTCTCTCTGAGAACCCAGAAAATCCCTTCTTGTGTATCCTCGTGTGGGGTTCTCCAATCTGGCTGTCAAACCCAGTGTATAATGCCCCATTTAGGGCACCCATTTGCCCTGTAGGGAATCCTCCCTATTTTTCTTCTTTATATCCCCATTCATACCCTGGTTTCAGGTCCTCTAACAACTTAACTGTTCCATTTCCTTTCTTCTCCTTTTTAATCTCCTCCTTATTCTGCCTACAATTCGAGACATTGCCCTGTCTATTATCCCACCAGTCCTAAGAGTCTTCTTGCTTACTTATCTGCTAGCCGTATTAATCTCCGGCCATAACTAGACCTCTCATCAACGGTCCCTTTTGCCTCATTTTCAGATTTCTCGCTTCGGATGTCTAACGGCTCCTGCAAAGGTCACTATTGGTCTTCTGTCCTCATTGCTCCTACTGATGTGCTCAGAGCTCCTATCCCGGACTGTATCCGTGACACTGTCTTTCCGCGATCGGAGGTGCCACAGATGACAGATGATAGACACCGCTTTGTGCTCAGAGCTCCTACCCCGGACTGTATCCGTGACACTGCCTTTCCGCGATCGGAGGTGCCACAGATGATAGACACCGCGTTGTGCTCAGAGAGATTCAGCGCCGCTTCGCTACGGTGGAGTTGTGGCCTGAACGCTGGAACACAAAAGTCACTGAAGACTCAAGGCATAGACGTCGGTCATAAACATACACAGTGAGGGCCATTTTTCTTTGAACAGACGGAAAATCCCTTTGTAAATCAAATACAATATCTCGGTGAAATCACTGAAGGAAAGATTACATGGAGGCTACATCTAAAAACGATCGAAGTCAAGGCCTTCAGAACATTTATTAGAACTCAATATGGAAGAATAAGCTATTTAAAATGGAATGGGGTAATGTTAACAGAAGAATAACCTATGATGAATGCAAGAACTGTCTTGTATAATGTGGGATAAGCAAAGATAATCCGCGGTATATATCGCTTGCCCCTGTAGACCTGTCTGAATGAAAACAGGAGTATGGCCGCTCATTCCACTCTCATATTTATCATTACTCATGCATTGGACAGTGCTGCCAACACAGCTTCAATTACTCGTATTTATACTAATTACAGTGAGTGATGTTCTGTTGTCTTGCGGATTGAGACACCGTATAATCTGGTAGATGGGTTCAAACGTTACGGAAGAAATGCACATACATACTAGATCCAACCTGTCTGTCTATTCATGCTTGACACACTACTAATGACATCACCACGCTGTCTGTGTATCTGTGCATCCCCCTTCATCAATTATTGAATAACTGAATCAATCCTTATGAAACTTGGTATGTATATCATGGCACCTGAGCCCATCTCAACGACGTACTTCATAAATCCCTTCCATCAGTCTGTTTGTATGCGCATCCTTCAATCGTTCCTAGGCAACGTCTCGGTAAAGACGTCACCGCGGCAACGAATACACAAGCAAAAATAAACACACTGTTGGACGCATCGTTTTCTCTGCGTTCCGTGTCTTATCAAGGACTAGTATTCCCAGGACTTCTTGTTTTGTTATTTATAGTACCTCTCGAGAAGACGTCATTAGCTCAGATTAAAGCAGGGTGGCAGGGTGATTAGTGACTAATTATTTCGAATGGATGCTGAAGGAAGATGTGCTGGTCTATTTGAAAGCAATGTCACGGCAGTAGTGAGAAAGATTGAGGAAAAACAAGAAACATCTCAGACACGACGGCCAATGTTTGGCCTCAATTCAGAACCTCGGACTTTCTGAATACGAAGCAGGTTTGCGAAATATTAAAGTGCGATTTTCGGTTTTTAATTCTTTGTTCCTAGAAGAGCATATACAGATTCTGGTTCAGTCTTCTTGAGGAACTTGTTTCAGCGAAGTGACATATTTTGGGTGTACTTCAGACTATGAACACTGTCCGACATAATATCCGTGTGACAAACAGAACAATTTAGAGGCCTGCGAAGGGCCCACGCACTGTTGAGCTCGGCAGTAAATGGATATGAGCCGTTAGTTACACTTAGGAGGCTGGATGGGCCCCAGATCCAGTCAGAACTGCTGCAGACATACAGTCTTGCCCCTGCTCCGTATCTAAAGCTAGTTCAAACTGAGTTCTTTTCCACGGGGATAGAGCTGTCGGAGAGTGAAACTGAAAACCTGCCTCCAACCTGTGCATAAAGCTTGAGTGAAGACGAGAGTGTATTATTAGTAAATCCTGAACAAAAACGCCTTCAGAAAACTCTCTTTTTGGATACAGGTAGAGAAATGCTTGCATTGCACGAGACACGCTACCCCACGGTACACCTCTGCCGGAGAAGTTGCAGAAGGAGCACGGCGTAGTAATAGCGGCATGTGTGTAGGAGAGGAGCGAGTAGAAAGCTAAACGAACTGTGCATAAAAACGCCAGTTTTCATTATTTTTGCGTTTGAAGTTGTCTTTGGCCTTACGTTTCTGGTCGTGTGTACACTGTATCAACAGCATAACTTTAGTAACAGGTCACTCCATGTATCAAATTTGAAAATCTAAAGTTTAAAGAGGTTCAGATTCACGTTTCAACAGATCAAATATATCGCGTAATAAATTTGGCCAGTGGACGAGTCAAAACGTACATTGGACAGAATAACAAATGAAGCACTTGACTCATTTTGGATAAATACTCGGTTTGAATTCATGCCGGCAGAAAGCTGTTCTGAATTCTGTCGCGGTTTTCAAGTTTCTTCACACAGACCATCATGATATTAAAACTGAATGCGCCAATTTCTTTCTGTAACTGTTTTTATTCACTTGAATGAATGAATGTATAAGGGGTGGGCCTTCTCGGCCCTTGCACCGCGACCTACAGTGATCTATTTTTTATTCACTTGCTTGTAAGTTAAGCAGCAGGGCATTGGTAAATTTCTACCTGCCTCACAAGTGTCAAGCATTTTGATCTATTGAGTTGCGAAATTAAAAACAGAATGGGGAAAAGAGAAGATAGGGCGAGAGGGAACGCAGCTAGCTTTCGGGCCACTTCCTGATTGAAACTCACTCGGGCAAGTGGCCATCATGCCTGATGTTTTAATGCATTTCCTTAGTCTCCTCACGAATATGCTGCCAAGACGTCACGCTTGGGCAGGTTCCAAATGTGCAAGCTGAACTTCTTCTCACTATCCCATCTCTTTCCTTCCCATTTCAGTTTTGCTCCACGTTATATGTTCGTTCTTCGCTAGTTGTTTGAAACTTAGCTGCTCAAACAGAGCTGATTTCAGAGAACCCAAACGTTCATCAAAGTTCTATATAAGGAATGAATCCCCCTGTGTTAATCTATAAAAATCATTCTTTTCGTTTCCGTCTGAACACAACAACCATTAGAAGCTCATTCACATTTCACTGTGTATAATGGCTTTAAATGTCGCAATAGGCTACATATTCCGTCTTATAAAGCCATCAGCGGGCTGTAACATCAATATACACGCATATCTGCAAACGCATTTCAATATTTTGAGATTATTTGTTGTTATATACTGCCTGATGATGGATTTATTATAATATTACCATACTATTAAGACAATTAAGTTCATTGTACACAGTGAAATATGAATGAGATTCTAATTGTTGTTGTGTTGATACGGAAAAAAGAAGAGGTTATGTAATTCATCAAAGTGTTCACAAACTCAGTCATCAGACATTTTGATAGGGTTCAACTTTCCGATTATTTGTAAATTTAGTGTACATATTAGAATGAGACAAAAGTTCCCAATTAAATGCATGTAATTTATTTACTTACTGTAAATATCATATTGTGACGTGAATGGCGCAACGGCAAGTAGGGGTCGCCTGAGCTCTGCCGTTTCCCGAGTGACGTCACATACCCCCACTCCTTCCATCAGTACATAACGTTCGGTAAACATCCCCTCCCCCGCAGTGTTTATTCATGCCGTCCCGAGTAGAGCAGAAGTGAGCCGAGCCGAGCCGAAGCACCCTGGTTACTACACAGCAGTAAACAACTCTCGACAGCGTTGCCAAGCAACACCTGTAAATAAGGCGACTAGGCAACAGGGAAGCGAGGCGTTTTCCGTTGTCTGGCTGAGGGTTTATAAGAGAACTATACTGCCTAAGGAGTCAGTTAGAATATAGCAGCAGTCGCGGAAAGAAGGCCCGAATGCGTGGTTAGAAGATCTTATGTGACAGTGTGTGATAACTGAGAAGTCAGCAAGTGAAGAATTATTGTGTGACTTCAAGACTTTGTGTGCTGTAGTACAGTTGTATTGGGAGAGTGTAATTAAGAGGAGACTTGTATAGCTCCCGCGTTATGAATACCTGAAGACTACTGAAGAGATTTGTGTGTAGGGTTGTAAAGTGTGTACACCCGTAACAGTGTTATAAGTATTTGTAGTTATGATTTGTAGGTTGTTAAATAGACCAATTAACAATCCGAACGGCGTCTTCAGTAGCAAAACATGTTACAATATGTTTCTGGACAGTATCCATCGTCCTGTTTCCAATCAGAAACATAAGGTTTCGGTACTGGCCTGTGTTTCCGTCCTATCCGGATGGAGACTACCTCTACAGATTGGGCTCAACTGAGTACGTTTTATCTGAAGACGGAGACAGAATCCAGTCTCCGAAACGTTGTTTTTGAATAAAAACAGGATGACGGATAAAGTTCAGAAGTACAATATTTGTAATAATATATCACCTTCAGAGACTTTCAGGTCTTATTTGCTTTCTTACGCCGAATACGTGTTGTTAAAGTCTTACAAGACCACCTTCAGTGTTATACCATATAAAATAGAACTTTACAAATCACACATATGTAAATAAAGAACTTCAAGTAACTTTGTCATAAATTTCGTATAAAACCTTAAAGTCATTATTTTCTTTGTGTGTTACAGCCCCAATTTTGGGCCTTGGTCTACCTGCATGAAACTCTTCGTTTCACTTTGGTTTTACTAGAGCTTAGACATTCGGTAAGATTCCTTGGACTGGTGATCAGCTGGTCGCATGTACTATACCTGTAAACAAACACAAAACAACCATGCCCTGAGTGGGATTAGAACCCACGAATCCGGCTTCCGAGCGAGCGAAGACAGTGCATGGCTTAGACCGCTCGGCTACCGTGACCGGCAGCTTCACTTTAATGTTATGTTAAAATTCACTGGTATAGGCAGTAGTTGATGAACTATAAAAATCAGGAACAACTTGTAGCGGAATGAAAATCCAAATTACGGAACATCTGTCTGCTCAACACAATTTTAACCCTTATGACCGCAACGCACACCTCTGATCATGCGCCCAAACAAGCCCAACAGCATACACATCACGATCACCTAAACAGTTCAATACTTCACGTACTCAGAAACTCAACGAAACCGCTGAGTTCCACCTTATCGGCAGATACTCACATAACTTGCACTATATTTTGCTAACAAGAAAAGGGACGCTTATATATACAATTTCTTTATTAAATCCGTCACAAAACAACTATATTAAGGTCAATAAGATTTAACAAAAAAATTATATATTATAACAAAAGAGGATGCATGAAATGAAAATTATATATATATATTCGTGAAATAGTAAAACTTTCCTTAGAACNATAAAATATAACAAAAAAATTATATATTATAACAAAAGAGGATGCATGAAATGAAAATTATATATATATATATATATATATATATATATATATATATNAGGATGCATGAAATGAAAATTATATATATATATTCGTGAAATAGTAAAACTTTCCTTAGAACCTTTTACCACTATGTTGTGTTTACAGTCACCTAAAAACAGAGTTCGAGACAACAACGTGCAACTTGATACGACGCAATTGCACCTGTTAGCGCCTAGACCAGGGAATTTGAACATATTACGGATTTCACCATTTTATAAGTAATTTATGACTCAAATGCCTTAAATCATCCATCCGAAACCCTGTTATTATTAGTCACGCAGCCATAAACCCACGACATTTCCCCCTTACATACTTCTATATTTCCAGTATGGCAACTCCCTTTAAGTTTTCTGACCAGGATTTTGTATGCATTTCTCAATTCCCTTGTGCATACTGTACGTTCCAGCCATTTTTCATATTTTGTATGAGGCTCCTTGCTGTTCAATGTGTTCCAGAGTCCTGCTACTTCCTCTACCTTATTTCCGAACGTTTTCTTCAGCACTTTCTTTTAAAATCCTCTCTTCTCTTAGAGTTATAAACCTTATAAATATGTTGCACTCTTATAAATCCGTTTATTCATACGTCATATAGTGAAATTTTATTATGGTAATGTAAAACATTCTTTTATTTTTCCATCAATTATTCATTGCATATTGTATCCCAGCAACTGCATCAACTTACCTCAGCCGACGGGATCTCCATTCTGAAACAACACATAATGTAAAGTTAAGTGCTTGGCTACAAAAAAAGTCATGGAAAAGTAACACTGTAGTTTACCGCATGTAATGCTTACTTTATCCCCACAAATACCTCTCAAAAACACTGACTGTTCCTTATATTTGCTCACATTCAGTTTTACTGGCAGCTACTAGCGAATATATTTGACGTGTCAGTAACTAAGACGCGGGGTTGGACTGGTGAGTCGGTTTACTGGATCTTCACTGGTTGTAACACTTTCAAGACTGCTGTAATTACATACTACACACGTCCGGTTTTCCATTCACTTCTCTTGTAAGCACTCTGCACCAGTACTCAAATGCCTTGAGCTCTCCTGCAATCTCCACAAACTGAATTAAACTTAAACAGATATTCAATATATAGGTGCCGCAGGGGCAACACAGAAAACAAGTCAAGTGGTAGCTAGCCCTGTTGCAGTGTGACGTCATTGCGCCTGCGCGGAAGTCTCTTTACCTAGCCGTTGCTTAGAAACGGGTGGCATAACCTCGTTGTTCCATCGTTGTGAGCGTGTATCGCGTGTGTTTATCGGTCCGTTGTCTAATAAGGCTCTGGCCATCCACGTTACAATATTGTCACGCATTTGGGGGTTGCGTGACGAATAATAATGGGTGCTGGATTTGATTATTGGGTTTATTGGCACTTCTTTACAATTAGAGTTAATTATAAGCGCTCCACATTTAACTCCTTCTCAATGATGTCTGTCTGAAGAATGACTCCTGAAGAACCTCTCGCTCCTCCTGAATCTCCTACTGGTCTCTGTTACTCCTTACAGAGGCCAGCTCGTATCTATGGAAATTATTTGTTGTCACGAAAACATGCGTACCGATAATGTCCGTAACTAAGCAACAGAGGTTCTTCTGTTGACTGCGTTACCTCGAGAACGTGTTTACGGAAGCGCTGCCTAGCAATGTACTGTTCCAGCTTCTTGTGCGGAAACGTGTTTTAACAATCCGTTGTCTAGCTATGGATTATTCCTTCACAATATCGCGAATTGTCTACAATTTGTAGTCAGTACTGTCGGGAGAGACGCACATTTTATTTGGGACAAATAAGTATCATGTTGGTCTTAGAGATTTTTACGGTAGCTTTACACTTTGATTTATATATTTGATATTATGCACCTAAGTAAGTCCTGCTAAGTATATGAGTGAAGATGCATTCGTGCTTGAAGCCGAAACTACAACTAGAGATGATGTGGGTCTGTGCGACAGTGTTTGGACACTTAGTTCCAGATCGTGGATAGCCCAGATACGTTTCCTAAAAACGGAGATAGAATTGTCGTCTTGTTTCCTTGAAGAGCGTGAAATTCGTATTCAGTCAAAACCCCTTGATACAAGAGTACAAATCCGGGCCTAGTTTCCTGGGCCAGAGTATGGTGTCAGCTCTAAATGAGGAGAAAAGTAAAGTGTTTCCTTTATAACATTTAGAACCATAAGCTACGTTTCAGATGAAAGGGCGTCATTAGTAGAGGTGATGTTGGGATCTCTCTAATCAGCGACATTCTCATTACATATTTATAAGCACTGCATAACATTCAGTTCTTGATACGATTTTGCATTCCGCCTGAAAACTGAGACAATTCGGACTGGCAAATCACCTTAATTTCAACTAATATTAGCGTACTTTTCTTCCTTTATAATAAATTCTTTTCACCCGGTTTAAGATTATGATTTGATGAATTCATGACTCGACTTGATCAGGGTAGGGCTGGGATGTCGGGATCGTGGTGACGCGAGTGATGATGAAGCGAGTGGGAAGGAAACTGCGATAATGACAACGAATAATGCAAGAGAGGTTAGTTAGTTATTTAGAGAGGGTGGGTTTCCCCATGCACCGCGACCAGTTTGATCTATCGTGCTTCCCTCTATGATATTCTACCAGTCTCTATACCCTACCGATACTGATGCTTACCATCGGTCCCGACCAAGCCAGCGAGTTGGCTTGGCGGTATCTATAATGCTTCCCCCATCTATTAGAGGCATTAGAGACTACTGTTGGGCGGGAAATATCCTTGAATTTGGCTCAGTGACCTCCTTAGGAGATATGAGGTTCTTTTACGTGCCGTAAAGGTACGACACGGGACCCACGGCTTAAAGTCCCTCCCGGAGGACTTGTTCCCTGAATTTTTCCGCCCTTAAAAATTCGACGACCTCCGCCGGGTATTTGAACCCGCGTACTACGAGTCATGAGNATGAGGTGGGAACGTTAACTCTAGACTACGGAGGCCGCTATGCAAGAGAGGTTACTAGGAGAGAAAAAATTTGAAGATTAGATATATTTACATGTCAAAATCATCATATCACCAGTTCAGTTACAACGGGCTGAACACTCGCGAATTTTCAGTTTTTACTTACGGTAAGGAAACGCAGTAAAATTCAGATGGTTTTATTTCAGTTAAAATGATAAATACAGAAATTCTGGCTACTATCAAATTTTGTTACGGGATAATTGTTTCAGTTCGAGTCCGTGTTATCAAACGACGTACAGACATCCCACAGTCTTGATGTGGCGTGTGTACTTGAAATTTTCGAAAAGAAATTTGAAATATCACTTCTTTTCGCAGTTTTAAGCGGAAAGCGATCCCAGCACGAAGCCTCTTGATATAAGTGGTCTAAAGCGCGCGCGCAC
>NW_019739216.1:135304-177829 GCF_002891405.2 Cryptotermes secundus
GTAGGTTGCGCATGAGATCACGGCTAGTGTGACATCACCACACTCAAGTACAAACAGATAACAGTCACAGCTGACTGTCCACAGTGCGTGGACCTGCAAGAAGACCACACTTTTCTCGGGCCATTATCTCCGTAACCGTTCAACTTTGGACATAGGTGTTTTGGGTTATATCGGCATACTTTAACATAAGGAACACCCTCCCGAAGTTTGGTCCATTCCTCCTGGGACACCCTGTATATATATTCGATCTTGGCATGAAAGAAATAACAACCGAACTTTGGGATTGGTCAAAGTATCCTATAATTTCAGAATTTGTCTTAATTTGACCATTCACATGATGCTATACTGCTCTCCAACTAAACACGCATTTCATAGCCACGATCGAAAGGGAAGTTGGAACAACAAAGTGAGCATAATTTCATATATGATACAGAATTCGCTCTATCATATTCTGAACATTCTGTGTACAGGAAGTGAGGGAATTCTTTGAAGAGCGACCGAGAGCATCAGCGGGCCATTGCAAAAGCTGGGTGATTTCTGTGACACATTCGAATCCGGTGCACCACCATTCGTATCCACAACAATATATATGTAATGTGATTAAGTCAAGGAGAATGAGATGGGCAGCCGGTCACGGTAGCCTAGCGGTCTAAGGCATGTACTGTCTTCGCTCGCTTGGAAACCGGGACCGTGGGTTCGAATCCCACTCAGGGCATGGATGTTTAGTTTGTATGTGTGCGTTTTTCTGTGTTTGTGTACAGGTAGAGGCCTTGCGACGAACTGATCACCCGCCCAAGGAGTCCTACCGAATGTGTAAGATCTAGAAAAACCGAAGTGAACGGAGAAGTTCACGGAGGTGAACTGGGCCCACTGGGACTGTAGAGCCAAGAAAAAAAAATGCGATATGCAAGGCACAGAGTACGCATGGCAGAGACTAGTGGTCGGTGACTCGGGAGAAAAAGAGGCTTTGGCACACGTATACGTAGGCGAGAGGACAGGCCCAATATTAAAATGGACATTATGCAAAGATGTGGGTTGGAGTCATGTGGCTCTGGATCGGTTAGGGCGGTGGGCTTGTGCGAGCAGGGCAATGAACTTCCGAGCTTCATAAAACTAATTCCTTCATTAACCGGGTAGCTATTAGCTTCTCAGTTTGGACTCTGCTCCACGGAGTTCGTGATCGGACTCTGTATTAGAGAACACAACAAAGTGTATCGTGCGACTGGTTAGGTCCCACATTTTGTGTGACTCACGATTCATGAAGAGGTTAGTCACACTGATAAATCTTATTGACCACAGTTGATGGATGTCTTCATTAAGGCAACTAATACAAAGGCAAACTTCCTCCTTATGGACACAGGTTATACAAACTGAGAGAGAAGTAACACTAATATAATGATGCAAGATGAGATGCCGGGCCTTCACTTCAATTAACGGGTCAAACAAATGTTAAGGGGCTCAGCGTTCACGATAATTCGAGGGTACATATGAATGTCAACATATGAAACAAACCAAAACGAAACTTCAATTTAACACGAAGCTTGAAAATAATATTTATCAGACAACAGCTTAAATATACCAGTACATTATTACGAACCTACTGTCAGGACTTTGGCGTGTACCTCATTATTATTAATGTGATGAATATGATCATTGCTAGACAGCGGTTCGGTTGAAAATTTTTCGAAGTTATGCAATCAGCAGTGGAAGGACATCCGTTGCTGGGCAGCAAGTCTCGAGGCACGTTTCCTAGCAACGGACAAAACACAGATAACAACAGACGAACTGTTCGAGGTGGTGGTCTCTCTTCCTTTCGATCCCAGTTATAAAACAGAGGGCATTCGTCAATTCATTTGCAATCATTCCTAAGAAAGCACAGAGTTCAGTAGTTGAGTTCAGTGTTCAGCTGTGGAGTGTTAACCAGTGGACAACGGAAGCTGAAGAAGTGACCGATTCTTGAAGCAGAACCAAGTCAGTCACAGTGGAAGACAAGACAAATAGTCCAATAAGGAAAGGAGCGAGTCTTAGGCAGTCATTGATTGTGAACTGTTATAATTGGTTGTAACTATAATAAAAGAAAGAAAGGTAAAAGCTAGCCCTGTAACATGACGTGAAGGTCCATAGGGTTGTGAGAGGTTGAGGCTCCCACATTTTCTCTAGACAGTCGGCTCACAGAAGGCGGTAAGGTTGTCAGCCTTACGCGCCGTCCGTACTTTACCCCCACCCCCAGGAATATTCCTGGTACTCATTTCTGTTAGAGACAGAGTCTACTCCAAGGCCATAGTGTGGCTAGAAGAATTAGGTAAATTGAAAAACAGAAGTAGTAATAAACCCAATCATCCAGTCCAGATCCTGTTATTATTAGTAATGGAACTCCGGACACGTGACATTATGTTGATATTAAGGTAGAGGTAGTGTGAAAGAGAACTGCTTAGAAGATTTCCAGCCCCTCGGTAGATCCGTCTGCAGATATCAGAGCCAGAGCTACAGTACTGAAAGCTGTTGAGTCTGTTTATAGCCGGTCGCTATCCAGTTCGGTGTAGCTGCGCACAACTGTCTCACGCTCACTCACCTTTCTGTTGTGGGCAGCATTCTCTTCTTTGTTGGTTTCTTTTCGATGCTGCGGGTGCACAGCCAGATTAACTGCCGGCCTGCTCTAATTTCGGGGACATAAAACTCCAGAAGCTGGGTCATAAACTTGTGAGTGGCTGATGGAATCGAACTCTGGACGCCAATGTTGGTTTGGATCTACACCACGATGGAGTGACACGTAGAGAGGATGCAAGAAGAACTGCTTGGTTATATTGCGTAGTGAAATTTGTTAAGTTAGTACGCGGAAATTTGTTGTAAAACACTTCACTTATTTAGCGACAACTAATTATTTGTAAGATTTGAGGCTTTCACGGCGGTGACTATGAAGAAGGCAGTCTTCTGGGATTTGGCACCATGTATATGTGGTGTTAACCGACGTTTCGGAGGAACGTATCGCCTCCATCTTCAGGGTAGAAGAAAAAATATAAGAAACCTGCAAGCGGAGAGACCGTGAGAACCGGTAAAACAGACACAGTCTTCTACCCTGAAGATGGAGGCGATACGTTCCTCCGAAACGTCGGTTAACACCACATATACACGGTGCCAAATCCCAGAAGACTGCTTTCTTCAACTAATTATTTAATTACATATATACGCGTCAGACAATCAAGGCTGCAATAGGTTGATACGAACATGATGTTCACCCTGGGGAAATATACTCTGCGGGTTTAGTAAGGTTAATAATGCGTTATGGATTTGCAATTGGGTTCTAAGTGTATAAATAAAGAAACCCAATAATAGACGACTTTCGGCCTGTGAAGTTAGTATGGCAGTTGAGGCGATAACTTGATTTCTATTCTACTGAAGGGAGCACGAACAGCACTTGAATTAACAAAGCACGGAATTCCTCAATGACTCGTTCCAAGCTTTAATTTACAGAGAACATCACTTAGAATTAAAGATTAACAGATGGTTATGAACAATTCTCTATATTACTGCTCCAAATAAATAACGCAGAGTAAGAATTATATTCAACGGACGAAGTGACTTCAGTCATGTAATGTGAGTATCAGGCTTTGAAACATGAGCAGAATTGGTTTTGGGGGACCTATTTTTAGACAGTGTAGGCCTAAGCTGTGATACGCGCGGCAACACGCGGAAGTGGAGGCCCGAACCCATCGGGATTTACTGGAGTCGCCTGATACCCACCTACCGAAGCACAGGGCGTGGATTGGCTAGAATTCCTTTCTCTCCTCCGCAATTGTGGGAAGTTTGCTTCCCACTTCTCGCGCAATCAAGTCTGGCTTCGGCCTTAAGCTGGCGACATGAGGTTTGCTACGTGCCTTCATGTATTTATTTCCTGACAGCCGTCTTGAGTCCAGTTTTGTTAGGCGGCTTCATATTCTGAAGTGCACATCTGCCAAAGTGTCTGACAAATGTAACTTCTTCAGACGTAAGAGCATCCACTAATTATTTCCGCACAGATGAGCTGATGAAGAATGGATTTGGATCTTAATTGAATGAGAGTGGATATGCGATATCTTAGTAAATATACGTTGGAGTGGAAACGTATGCCTTCATCTTGGATCTAGATTAATCGCAAATCCTTGTGACCTTTGCTGCAGATACAGACATCATGTTAAAGGAAACAGATGATGAACAGAGAGGCCTACTGTTTGAACAGTTATAAATAATTCATTCTTTCATATGGAGCATCTTCATATTTCAGACGGAGACGCTCTGTTAACAGGAATAATAGACGACAGAAAAGCAGCGTGAGACAGTCCACATTAGACCGCGCCATAGCTCAAGTGGTTAGTCGCTGGCTTCTCATCGCGGCGGCGCGGGTTCGATCCCGGGTCTGGTCAAGTGGGATTTGTGGTGAACAAAGTGGCGCTGGGGCAGGTTTTCTCCGAGTATTTCGGTTTCCCCTGCCAATCTTCATTCCACCAATTGCTCCACAATCACCCTCACCTATCATGTGGGGCTGGTACAATAGGCCAGAAGTGGGCGCAGTACAAGGGACTTAGTCCCATCCCACTAGCAATAAAAGAAGAAATAGTCCACATTACGAGATTGGATTTTTTCCTGAGGTTAAGGAATAATTATGATTCGGCAGGAAAAGAATAATGTATAGTGAAGACTATCTGATAGTTGCAGAAACTGTGGAGAGACTCCCTGTAATTACATAATGAGTGTAAAAGTCTGATACGAAGAGATCTAATCTGAGGAAGTTACACTGCGTATAAGTTGCAAGAACAGAATTTCCAGAAAAGGATCGGAAACTGCACATCTTTCTGCTGCGTTTAAAGGTCTCTAGTTGAGATATTTCCCTTTTGACATCTAAACAAGTGAATAAATCATTGTTATATGGACGGAGAAACTTTTGCTGACTTGCCTTCATGTTGTTCATACTAGTACTGCGAAGTTATGAATGTGACCTGCATGTGGCTGCCTGTCGCTCATAACGTGGACGCACAATGAAATGAAACACAAAGCCATTTAATGCAGCACTCAAACCCGTGACACGAGATGTCACCACTATACACTCCACATTATCATTCCATTAACAGGAGCAATGAAATCCTGAATTAAACGGAAAATGACTTTAAATGAAAGTTCTATGTTTCTGTCAAATAAAAACAGTGACAAAACAGAGCTCATGGAGTTTGTGGGATGCGGATGAGCGGTCTGGCGGTAACATAGGGAGCTGGAACACAATAAGCCGATCACGTGACAGCTTTTGGCTCGATCCGGAAAATAAAAAGGAATACTGGCCATGGGGAAAATTATAATCTGCAGTCCTAAAAGTAGAAGTCGCCATGAGGGATCAGTCATTTTTTACTAATAGGGCTAGGTGCTTTTGGCTTGTTGTCCGGAGAGAGATTTTGCTCTACAACAATATCACAGTTATACTTAAGCATGTTGAATGCAACAACGGAGGTGGTAGATTTGTCGGTTTCACTCAGCACGTGTGCTACAGGCGAGATCTCTGACCACAGTCTTGTCTTCTCCAGAAATAACGACTCCACTTGTTCCGACAATGGTACAATTGTCGTACTCAGCTAGTTCACAGTTACTCAGATTGTTTGCTTTAGCTAATTCGCCAGCGTCTAGTGCGTTTAAATACGTTCAAAACTTATGTGTTATCAAAATAATTTACTGGACTTATCACAATATTACAGAACCGAGTATCTAAAACGTGAACTTTTATCGAGCTTAATTATTATCGTAGCTTAAATTTTGTGCGTGGGCACGCGTATATATCACGTGACGTGTGTAACTGAAGCCTGAAGTAGTAATAACCATCTAATTTCTCATATCAGTCTACAAGGACAATCGTTTTCTTTCAATTCCTGGGAAGCCATGCAAACCTACTTGAAATACAAATATTTGTTCTAAAGTTCTTCATTATACATGGAGGAGTGACCAGCTTTACACTCCAGCCTTCTTAGTCTCCGCGAAAAGCTCCTGATACCCACTGGACAGGAAGGTGGGTGCACTCCGAAAGCACGCTGAACGTGGTGACGAAGAAAAAATGACCTTATGTACCGGAAATAGAAGCTCGGTTGTCCAACTTGTAGGCAGTTACTATACTCACTGAGCTATTCCTACTCATCAATATATACTCCAAAACGTGGCATAATTTAGAGATACTCTGTGTGTGTGTGTGTGTGTGTAGGTGGGCCGGAGGCTTTGAGGGTTTGCGGGTTCGGCTACTGAACAGAAACAGTATCCAGTACACTCTGACTCAGGTTACTTAAGCAACTGTATGCTACTAAAATGGGTCCCAAAGGAAACAGAGTTGGGGGGTGCGCATATGGACCAACAGCGTTTTGTTGTGTAGAAGGCAATAAATCCTCTGGCACGATAAAAGGCTGAGACTTTCACGAGCAGCTGAAGAGCTGTTAGTTTGCGTCTGAAGAGGGCCTCTTCTCAGTGCAGATAACATACCCGACAGACCAATTACTGACATCTCTGAAGAGGTGGCCACCGCTGTGGCAGCTGTTCATTTTGTTCCCAAAAAAGTTAGTAGAGAGGACGAGCTTAATCAAGATTAATTGTCGATGTTTTATAGACTGACGTTTATTGGCTACTTGAGTGGAATGCTAATCCAGCGCTCCTGTTATTGATCTCAAGAACTAAGACGCATTCGCATGCAAAGCAGCACACACCGTTGCATAGAGATCCAGTAGATCAGCAAACTGTACAAGACAAATGAGTGCTCCTTCCCCGTAATGAAAATGCCAAGGAATTCACTTTGCATTAACAGCTCTTTATTGAATGAAACGAGTATCTCAACGTCTTCACAAATGTACAGCGTGTGTTTGTAATGTGACCTGGTGTAACTTTACGATTAAAATATTGTGTTCAATTTCATCTCTCCCATGCGTGCTACATAAACCGCCTAACAACTTAATCACGTAAAAAGAAAAACTCCGTGGCCTGTAGTCCGCAAGGGAATTATACCGACTGAGCGACCGCCGCTAGTCGGCGAAGTTAGTGCCAACTTTAGCGGATAGAGGGTGTCACGTGGTCAGCGCAACGTATTCCCACGGCCTTGTTCTCGGTTTTCTAGACCAGAGCCGCTATTTCCTTGAAATAGCTCCTCAGTTATCCTCACGAGGCAGAGTGTGGACCCAGTTCCAGAACCACTACTTCTCAGAAAATCCGGGAGCGCCGTCAGTCGAACCCGGACCTCTGGATCTCTAGCCAGGAACTCTGACCACTAGACCACAGACACGGTCCACGTAAAAACAGAAGAGAATAAATTATAACGCTCGTAATTATGCAATTATCTCATTTCTCCTCTTGCTACATATACCTTAGGACATATCCCATTTTACTTGCTCATAACAGGTATTACACTGAGAGATATTCGTATACATTTCATGTCAATTTACGATATGATACGCGTTATGTTTGATGACTAGTCCTGAATGCAATGTTCTGCGCCGTTATCACGCAAGCCTGCCATTCCACATCGTTCCATTATCGTATTATCCTCCCATCCATGCCAAGTCTCGCAAGCGGATTCTTTCTTTTAAGTTCTACAGCTACTGACGCTTGTGTGCTCAGTGTTTCTGCCACAGATACTTCTAAATATGGCACAACTGCGTCTGCTGGCAGTTCTGGCAAGCACCCCCCCCCCCACTGCATTTACAAAACAAGCGAAGGTAATGGAATAGAAAGTTACTTATATTTGCAAAGAGAGTATCTGTGCCCCAATTTCAACGTGTAATTATCTGTAATTAAAATATAATTACTCCGACTGCCGGAATGAATTCAGTCGAGACATAGTTGTTGCTATGGGAACGCCTTACAAATGCCTTAGAGAATATTTATATGGCCACGAAATACTTTCAGAGAGATCCTGCACAGACGAAATTACATAATGAAAATAACAAGGTAATTACAAAATAATATGAATATATACGAGAGAAAGTAGGGGCATGCAGTTCCCTGATGGGGGCTGCTCCTTGTGTTATGAGGTTTTATATTTTGTACCGATTTATTTTCATTTAGTGGCAGCAGCCATGGACCGAGATGTTTAATTTCATTATATCTGGGTCTACAATTCAGAAGCAATTAAAATAAACCAGACCAGAACGTTCATGTTTTCGCCCCCGAGTTCTAATTATTGTATATAAGCTGTAAGTAACACGGTGGGCCACAGTGCTTCCAAACGAGATAGCAGTTGCTGAGACAGGAAAAAAATTCTCAACCTTCTGTACAGACGTTTATTTTCTTGCTTACAGGAACACGATATCCTATATTACATGCCTAAACCCCTTTGTTTGTATGGTCACGTACCGGAATTTGCGTGACTAATAAGACGGGATTTTGGATTTGATCATCGACTTTATTGGACCTTTATACAACTGGTTACAACAATTTACAAATTACTGTCTGACATAGTCATCTTCTTCCGACTGGACACTCCATTGGAACTATTCTGATTTCCAACTGAACTACATTTTATTTCGTTGTACTCCTTTGTACTCCTCCTATTCTTCTGACTGTGCTCTCATATAATTACTCAGCACGGATTCCACGGAAAACATTGTTTCCTGCTGTCAAGAGTACTTGTTTATTGATCCGTTACGTAGCAATGGATTTTCCTGCATTGTTGAGAGCGTACATTCGGGAATGTGTTTATCGAGCGGCTGCCTTGCAATGGGCATATGCGTCACAGTATTAAGAATAAAGTACCTAACTAACAACA
Organism: Cryptotermes secundus; assembly: GCF_002891405.2. Taxonomy (NCBI): domain Eukaryota; kingdom Metazoa; phylum Arthropoda; class Insecta; order Blattodea; family Kalotermitidae; genus Cryptotermes; species Cryptotermes secundus. Next base: position 144,063 of record NW_019739216.1, read on the forward strand.
GAATTAACGGAGTGGAATGGAGTACTAACTGATAAGATTAGTGTCCAGCTGATCAAGAAATTCTCTCCCTTCATGCAAGAAGCTTCAAATGCGTTTTCAGAAGCCCGCCACTGGTCTATACTCCGAGTCAGATAATCCACTCCATACTCCAATATTCTATATATCTGAGGTCTACATTAGTATTGTTGTTCCATCGATGTCTCGATCTTCCGAGTGGCCTCTTTTGCTCATATTTTAAGAACTTTTGCATGTATTTCCCCTCTGTCTCATTTGTGTTACATGTCGTACCAATCTCAGAGTCTGCACGATGCCATTTTATCCATGCTCTAGCAGTCCAACAGGATTAGCAACACAGGTTTTCCTTGTTCTCTCAACCATGTTCATCTCGTAATGCAAAATTTTCCTAAGCTTGTGAAATAGCGCTGCCTGTGTTTCGGAAAAATGTCATCGCGCCCCCCCCCCTTCGTAATTTTACGTGTGTCCTTAACAAAATGTCTTTTATAGTTTTGCATTTTTAAAATCGCTATATTTTAGGTTTTATCAATTAATATTTATCAAGGTTCTAGGAAAGTTATGACATTTTGAGAATTTGAAACTATTCAGATTTACTCTATAATTTTCCCAGAATATCTCGCGTCCTACCATAGTCAAACACTAACACCACAAGGGGTCCGCGTCCCACAATTTAGAAACCACTGCCTCATTATGATAGACTAAGTTTCACAACCATACGCAATAAGGGAAAAATCATAGTTCTCTATGTTGCAATGTTTAAGTTTCTACATGAAAGCAGATTGGTAGTCAATACGTTCTGAACTGAACTGAACTGAACTGAACTGTCTTTACCCGACATTATTATCTTGCATTCTGGTCACGAGACGTGGATATGTAGGCAGTTTTCTCTGCATTTACTAACGCAAAGGGCGAATTCTTGAAACATGAGCCACGGTTTAGTTCGGAACTCGCATGTTCCTGTCTTCTACCGATAAAAATAAAAATTCAAATATACAATATTATAATCACACTTACGATCCATTCCGTACGCAACGAAATTGCTCCCTCGCGCTAAGAGAAGAAACAGACTAAGAAGTTTGAGAGCGGTTGCTGAGGAGAATATTGCTTCGTAACACAGAAGAACTGTAAAAGTGAAGAACACTGCATAATAAGGCAAGGTAAAGGTAAAGTCGTCTCTGTGCTTAACTTATTAAACACCACACCATGAAGGCGTATGGGGGAGTGGACGTATCCATTCACATTTTCTTGACCTAGACACTATTTGGAAGTGAGTGGTCAGCTTCACTCTCCGTTCGCTTTACCCCCGGTACCAACTGGATAGGAGACCGGGCGGGACAACGAGGAGAAAATTTTTGACCCTACCGGGACCTGAACTCACACCCTTCGGTAGTCCAGTCCGTAAATCAAAGACTAGGTGGGCGGAAATGCAACGTGCTTGAAGAAGATAAGAAATGGGTACAGCTCGGACAGGAAGCCAAAAGTCAAAAGAAAATTTGCATATCTAGGTATGAATTATATTAGAATTTATGCTGGTGGGATGGTGAAGGAATGTTGATTAGATTGAAAGGCTCAGATTATTTTACACTGTTGGAGTTTGTAAAACTATAATATATTGTAGCATGTAGACCCGTTGCTGGGCAACGACCGCTAGAGAAGCAAATATACAAGAGCCGATACTGAGTAGCGCTTTCTAAAACAAATATTTTCCAACGGATACAGTTGAAATGCAACAATGGAGAGTTGTGTCTTCTTCGCGGTCCGTGCCAAGACGTTATAAGCGGGGAAAGTTTGGAGCTGCAGTTAATCAATCAGTGAAGAGAAGACTAGGAGTGTGGTTCCAGGCACGGTTGGACATAGTACAAACGAAGGCCGAGCGGGGAAATACGAGTACATCAACAATCGTCGCGAGCACAGCTCAGCCCCCGACATTCAACGGGAATTCAACGTGGAGCGTGTTCCGGCGACAATTCGAGACCGTAGCAGAGCACAACCAATGGACGGATAAGGAAAAATGAACATACCTCATCACCGCTCTGAAGGGTCGGGCGGCAGAACTACGAGAGGTACCCGTACAAGACGCCGAAGTAATGCCGGTCAGAGAACCGAAGAAGAAAAGGCGCAAGGACCGAAATCGACGAAATATGAAGAATCCGACACGGAGAAGTCGTGGACCCCTGATGAAGTTGGCCGCCGCCTGCAGGAAGGTGTCCCGCCGTGCAACAGTGGCATGGCGCAAGAGGAACATCCTCAGGAAATCAGCCTGGGAAGTAGTCAATTTGGGCAGTGAGTTAGTTGTGGGATGTTCGCTAGCTGGTAAGGACGTTAGCAGAGGACACTGTTAAGATCCGTTAACAGGAAACGACTAGTGAAGACAGAAGATTATATATGTGAAGTTACACTGCTCTTTGAAGTGTGTAAACCAGTGAGGCTGTTATTGTTACTCGCAGTTAAGAGTTGTGTGCATAAGTGTTCAGTAAATCCAATCACCAATCACCAAACTCCGTCTGTAATCACTCATATACTTGACAACATTTCCTGGTCCCTTGCTACTGTAGGCGAATGAACGTTCCTACCGTCAGCTTGAAGTTAGTGAATTATAAAGAAATTTCGGGCAGGAACTTATGATCCCTAATTTTCTTCAAACGCCTACGTCTAGATTTCGAGACGAACAATAATATGAATTAATCGTTAACAAAAGTTTCTACTGGTCTTATTAATGATTTATGTTGGACGGACTAGGAAATTATGTCGCTCAGTGTAAATATTGCAGCTCAAAAGAGACTTACAAAATACCCTAAAATACCTAATATAGAAACGGCACTTACTAGTTTTTATATTTCGTAAATAACTTAATTAAGGACCCGGGACAGAGTAGTCGGTATAGCGACTGGTTACGGGCTGGGAAACCGAGAGGTCGGGATTCGAGTCTCGGTAGGGTAAAGAATTTTTCTCTTCTCCACGTCGTTCACATCGGTTCTGGGGCCCACTCAGTCTCCTACCTAATGGGTACTGGGGGATCTTTCCCCGGGGGTAAAGCGGCCAGGGAGTGAAGCTGACCACAACTCCAACTAGTATACAGGTGAAGAAAATGCGGATCCACTCCCCACATGCCCTCATGGCGTAGTGCTTAATTAGTGAAGCACAGGGACAGCTTTACCTTTTACATAACTTAATTTTCCATCACCAAATTACAACAAATTAGGCATTAATTTAAAATTATAAACTGAAATTCAGACGCATATCCGAAACTATGAGCCTACAGCACTGAAGTGTCGCCTGGAGCAGTCATGCACTCACCAGCTTACTGCAACAGAAGCACGGGAGGAATAAGAATGAACATGACGACAGGACTAACTAGGTTATTCAGTGACGTCATACAATCGGTAGAATTCACAGAGCATCGATTGTGTAACGGCGTAGTGAGTAGAGTGCGTAGAGGTGTGTTCGCAGCTTGTTTTAACTTCCTGCGGCTTTGGATAGATGGACAGCAGAAAACCACGTGAAGCCTCGGATTTTGTGGGATACAAAGTAGCAACTTCCGAAACGGATCTTTCCCAGAACCTTAGAAAATCTAAGTTATTCAGGAAAACTTCTTTTATTTTATAGCGAGAGATCTGAGGCAGGATGCCTCTTCCTAAAGCGGTGATGAACTTAACAGTGACTGCAGCTGCTCCAAGTTTTTGGAATGTCGCATGAACATGGCAGAGTTTGAGAAAATGTGGGGTCCTCAGTACCCATGTCAGGAAAGTACTTTCAAGTAGACTATAAATGCCTCCTTACAAATCCACATCTACTCAACAATAGATATTCTTGCTCCATCCGTCGCTCTATAGCATTAACAGCGTCATTAAATAAACAACGTAAGCTAATCGAAATCTGTCCTAGAATAAAAATGAAAGTGTTTACTTTGCCATCTGACCCTGAATTGTCCATTAACGGATTATGAAACATAAACTCTTATGGGATAGTGGTGGTTAATTATATAATTAAATACAGTTCAATTTGAATCAATCAATTATATAATTGTTCAACCACAATTTAAATTCAAAATTTTCTATTTCGATATTAATTCAACTTTACCGTAAATCTATATTATCGTATTCCGTTCTCTTGAACATGTAATACGGAGTTTATGTGGAAATTTCTGGATTCTGGCAGCACCAAGGAGTATGGTGTTCTGACCCTTACGAACAGTCGTCAATTTATTTCGGGTATAGAAAATCAGTGAGAAAGCCGGGTCAAGAAGTCATTATATTTGTCTCCGAATGAGAACTGCGCAAGGACCATTCTGATGAAGTTGCCTCAAACATCCCAGTGAGCGAGGGAATAGCATTTGTCAGTCCGCACCGGGGAGGATTCGAAATTTTGGGTTCAAGCCACCTGCAAGCTTCTCACTGTTCCTTGATGTGCTGCAGTGTACGGACCTGAGCCTTGCACGCTCCGCATCCTGGTTCGCAAATAATGATTCAGTGACGTAGATTGATTTAAGTAAACAATTTTAATTAGAGTCAGTTTACCTGCAGATATTTAAAGAGTATGGCGGAGCAATGTAAGTGAATTAACATGAAGGTGTGTCAGCTTGTTTGGCAAATTCCGGCATCGTTACCGTGAGTCTCATGCTATCCGACGCAGCTACATACCTACCTTTGTTAGTTACTTGCAGTGGCCCCAAGCCTAAATAATTGTACTTTATCCATGCACCATCCCAAGGTAGAGGGACAGCACCATTCTGAAGGCGGGTTGGAAGAGACCTCTGTTATTGTCACTCCAATTTGTTCGAATTCTTACGTCCTGTAAGTCGTGTTTCGCTGGGGGAGATTAAGTATGTATTTTATATACAAACTCGTGAAGTATTAATAACACGGAGGTTCTGAATGTTCTACCCACAAAGTCAATAAAAGGGGGGGGAGAAAGGATTTCAGTGGCCTGAGTCCAAATTTCGTCAACAATTTTACTTGGATCCAAAGTGAATTTTCACGTTTTTTGGGGTCGCTGTTCTGTCCCAGATGGTGGTGAGAGCTTTGTTTCTTTCACGGTCTATCTTCGTGTCTGGTAGAGTAGATCAAGTACATGCAAAACATACTCTCTCATTGGCTGAAACTCATGAGTAGTATTTACTGATAGGCACAACAGTGTTAAGTATATTGTTTCTGTAGCCGATGCAATCGTATCCATCAATAACAATCAAGTACGCACCAGTTGTCCGCGGCGAGAGGAGTGGTCCAGCCGATGGACAAACATATCTGTCATTTCTACGACACTGGCATGCGGAAACCTGTCGCTCCTTTCCCTCTTCAACAAATGCTGCTTGGTGAAGATCAATGATTGAAGAAGAGCGGCCGATACACAGCCCGGTGTGGCGTTCTCTCCATACTTTCTGCTTCCATATTGCCCCCACTCATTACAGCTGTTTCGTGGGTTCTTATAAGGCTGATGGTGTAAGTTTAATCCGCGGATATTCTCCTCCTCACTGCAAATTTGCTTACTTTCGTTTGTGGTGACAGATTTCTGTAAGATATCTTTAAAAAAAAAATCTATCAAATTTCTGAGGTTTTCTTTGCTTTATTTGTGGGTGAAGAATTCAAAACTCACGTAACCAGTTACCCCCAGCGGGAACTTTGATGTTGTCGGCCTGACGGATGCTCAACACAGAATTTATAAACGCATTTTCTACGAACAGCCGACGTCTGCTAAGCGCACGAGTCCAGAAGGTAGCCATGCTTCTTTCTTTATTACAAGAACAGGTTTTCTACCAGTCTCTACGGCACTTGGCTTAGACTTCACATAACCTCCTGAAGTGTGCTTTTACTTGCACCAAGAATGCTGATACTTCGTTGTTGGATCATAAATAGCGCTTGTGCTAAGTCGCCCGGGCTTCATTTCACATACGTGGTTATTGCTGCGGTTTTCGGGAGCCGGGATAGACTGGCTACGGGCTGGACGGAGTTCGAGTCCCGGTAGGGTCAAGAACTTTCTCTTCTTCATGTAGTCCAGACCGGCTCTGGGGCGCCATCCTACCTCCTATCCAGTAACAATATTAAAACTGACAGAGAGGAGTATAACCTTTGTCCTTAAAGTTCTGAGACTGAGTCTGTAAAAATACAAAATTCAAATTATTAACTAATGGCTCCTGCCTCCTCCCCAGTCAATACAACGTCGCCAGCGTTTCGGCAAATCCTTGAAGTAGCTGGTGAATGCCTCTTTCGGAATGGCTGTGAGCTCCGTTGTCGCAGCCGCTTGAATAGCCTCTATATTTTCAGGTCGCCATACTTTTAGCGTTTTTTAAGCCATGGAAACAGAAAAAAATCGCATGGAGAGAGGTCAGGGGAGTACGGGGCATGTTGAAGCACAGTAACGTTGTGTTTAGCGAGAAATCTGTTGACACTTAGAGCTGTGTGTGGTCTCGCATTGTCATGCAACGAAGTCCACTCTTCAGATGCCCATAGGTCAGGACGACGACGTCGAAGTGCCTCGCACATACGCCTGAGTACGGAGATGTAAAATTCTTGGTTGACAGTTTGCCCTTGCGGAACAAATTCGTGATGAACAACACCCCTGGCATCATAGTCTATGTTTTCGATGGCTGCCGCCTCACTTTCTTTGGCGCTGGAGAACCCGTTGACCGCCATTCGGCGCTTTGCCTCTTCGTCTGAGGGTCGTACTGGAAACACCATGATTCATCTTCGGCATTGAAACTGTTGACGAACGTGGGACCGATCTGTGTCTCGTGTAACAAACTGAAGCTCGCGCCTCCTTTTGATCTTCAGTGAATGTGCGAGGGACTAGCGTGGCACCGAGTTTTCGTTTACCCAAGTCCTCTCGCAGAATTTTGTGGCAGGCCGTCAGCTAACATGCGCACTCTAACGGTACGGTCTTCCCGTTCTATGTCTCTGATGCTGACCATGCGGAGCTCAAAGGCCGGCCTGATTTTGTGTCATCCTCCACCGACACCCTGCCCGACACGAATCGGAGGTGCCACTCATACACTCGTGCCCGAGATAAAACTTCATCGCCGCAGGCATCACGCAGAAGCTGCAATGTCTCTGTGGCTGTCTTTCCCAGCTTCACACAAAATTTGATGTTAACTCTCTGTTCAGATTGAACGTTCATTCTTCTCACAGCACAAATCCGCAAATGATAATTGACATGGGTTTTCCGCCGCGCCCTGCCACCTAGCGGAGGTTGAGCGAACTAACGTCAATAACAGAGGCAAGCCGTAAAATGTCTCATATTTAGAACAACTTTTCTCGGAGTTACCACCATTTGCCTAAGCCGAGATATTAAACCAGTCTCGGAACTTTATGGGAAAAGGTTTATTTATATGGCTAAGAACAGGATCCGCTGGCGGGCTTCACTGGAGACGGAACTGGACCTTCGGGTTCCTTAAAAGGCGGGAACATAATTGGTCACATTTCTTTTTCCTTCGCACTAGAGCCCCAGTGGGCCTAGGCCTACCTCCATGAACTTCTCCGTTCGCTTCGGTTTCTCTAGATCTTACACATTCGGTAGGACTCCTTGGGCGGGTATCAGCTCGTCGCAAGGCCTCTACCTGTACACAAACATAGAAAAACGCACACAAACATCCATGCCCTGAGTGGGATTCGAACCCACGATCCCGGCTTCCCAGCGAGCGAAAACAGTGCATGCCTTAGACCGCTCGGCTACCGTGACCGGCAATTGGTCACATTTGCGACATTAAATTTCTTAGGAAAGACTCTGCTCCATGGAGTAAATGGGATCAGCACGTACCACAGTCCGTGTCCCGAAAGATGAACTCGTCCCGGAACCATAAAGGGAGTCATGGAGATCGACTCTAGGTGTCGGGCTCGAACACTCAAAGTCTGATCGCACTATGAGTTGCCACAAAAGAATGGTTGGCGGTAACTCCTAAAAATTCAAAGTTCGGCGGTTTTTAATGTGGGTTGTTGTCTCACTTCGCTTCGCTGAGCAAACAGAGCAACCGGATATCATCTCATGTAAGAATGAAACCTCACGAATCCACGGAAAACGTAGGAAGTGGGTATGTGTGCCAAGTAACAAGAGGTTGGGCACGCGAGGGCAGTCACAGCTCGTGTCTGCCGTTACTAGGCTACATATTTACAAAGTAACAAAATTCTAACACAACGGAGCCACGTCTCATTATACAAATTCAGTCAGTCCTGTATCTTTTGTCTAAAATGTGTTTCGTTCGGCAATTATTTAGTAATAAAACACATATGTGAAATGACAACTCTCATTAGCTCCCATGCATTGTTTTAGTCTTGAAGTATAATGAGTGTCCCCACAACAGAACCAGAGAGAGATCAATTCACATACTGTTCTGCAGCAACATGGTTTGTCTCTCCGTCTTTCATTCTATACGCTATTTTGTTTTTGCTTGTGTTGCAGCATTTGTACATATATACAGGCACAATTCTCTCTCTGTATATATGTATACTGTAGAGTTTCATTTGGGACATATAACACTGTTAAATATATTTTGTTTATTATTACACAGTTTTGGTAAAAAGCAACTTTCTCTGATATACAAATGCCTTTTCCAGGTTGATGACTTTACGCCCTCGATGCAAGTTAAATATACTTCACTTCACACATAAACATTATTTTGGAAGTTTTCCATCTACGAGAATAGCTCAATTAAGGAATATTCTAATTACCAAAGAATTAAATTCTAAAATTCAGCAACTCTATGTCGAGTATTACTTTGACATTCTAAGTTTACATAACAACTAAACTGGTTTTGAAATAAATTTTTTTTTTTCGGACACTAGCCATCGTCCTGTATTTATCTAAATACAGCGTCCTGTTTATTTTTCAAATCACATCGTTTTGGAGGCTGGATTCTACCTCCGTCTTCAGGTAAACTCTACTCAGTTGGGCCCAATCAACAGAACTAGTCCCTGTCTCCGGGTCCGGACTACCTCTATCGATTGGGTCCAACTGAGTACGTTTTACCTGAAAACGGAGACAGAATCCAGTCTCCGAAACGTTGTTTTAAAAAATAAACAAGACCGTGTATTTACTCGTAGATAAAGACAGGCCAATGGATAATGCCCCCAAAACATAACATTCGTATTAATGTACCATCGCCACAAACTGTTAGATCTTATTTGCTGATTTTATAATAGCTAACAGTCTGTTAATGGATTCATTAGCAGTAGTCTTGGAAAACACTGAGCACTTGTCCTGTGTACGGATAGTATTAAATTTAATATTTAAATCTCATATAAATTTAACAGTTGGATAATAAGATTATGTAAACATTTAATAACAATAAATTTAACTTATCCTCGCGTCGGAGTGCTTTCAGAGAACTTCATCACTCCGCCTGCTTTAAAATACAGAGTTTAAGATGTTCAGAACGTTTCACAGCGGCTTTGCCATATTTCGGCTTGTTGTCTGCACATTTTAAAACATTCGTAGTTTGTTAAAAGTTTGAAAGATGACAAGTGTTTATTAACGTGTTTCACTCTGCATTACCTAACGAATCATCCCGCAAAGTATGGCAGTTCTCTTATGCAACAATAATGTACTGTTTTGTATGGTGAGTCTAGAACAAGTATGTGAAAATAGTGCGCTAAGTGGAATTTTCGGGTGAAAGATTTAGTGGGAAATGTAATATATTAAGGCCTACATAATATTAAAACTCTATTATCAGTCTATATACATAAATTCCACTCGTCAAGTTACAATGATCTATTCCTTTACGCCGCACCCAAAATATTCCGCGCGATCGCCATGTTCTTACTCTTCACTTTCCTACGAATATTACGTGCATACAAATTGTATAATTTCGAATAATAGTCTGAGTACAATATATCCAGACCCTAATACTGATCCCACATCACAAGTTCGACGGTCCGCCATGTTGGCACAGATGGCAGGAACACTGAGAGCAGGAAAATGGGATGCACTCAAGGGACGCGCCACACATACCGTGCTTTGCATGTCTGACTATGCGTGCTCATGGAAGGAATGTCACTTTGCATAATGAAAACAAGGGACAAGCTGATGCAGTTCGCTAATATTTCCCGGAGAAGCAAATACACATCGTCTCTCGTTCCAATGCATTTTTAGTTGAGCTCGTCATCCGTTGATGGGCCCTGTACTGGAAAACGGGGGGGGGGGCGAACCCTTTTGCTGCATGGTTGCTTACCAAATTGCTTCAGTGCTGCCCACTGGCCTCAGTGGGATATCTAGTGACCTCTGCATTTCACGTTCCTATATTTGCTTCATTCCCTACGTACAAATTAAAAAAAAAAGTAAGAAAGGAAATTTATGGAATTTCTTATCATAGTCCTTAACGGAAATTCGATCTGTGGTTATCACAGCGGTGGCTGGGATGCAACATGTCCGGTGGAAGTCCACTGATAGAGGAGCATATTGCTTCCATCTTCAGGACTGAAGATTAAGACAAGCGAGAAACGAAATGATGCAACTCACTCACTCACTCACACTCACTCACTCACTCACTCACTCACTCATGGAGCTGAGCCCTTCTTGAGAAGCCGCCAATTGTGCAGCTACTCAAGAACTTCCCAGCATTTTATGGAACCCGAAGTTCATTACCGTGTTCACAAGAGCCCTCCACTGGTCCCTATCCCAAGCGAGATCAATTCAGTCCATACCATCTCATCCTCTCTCTCTAGGATCCATTTTAATATTGTTCACCCACCTACGCCTTTGTCTTCCTAGTGGTTTCTTTCCTTCTGACGTTCCCACCAATATCCAATATGCATTCCTCTTCTCCCCATTCGTGCTAGGTGGCCTGCCCATCCCATCCTCCCTGGCTTGCTTATTCTAATTATACTTGGAGAAGAGTAAAAGTTATGAAGCTCCTCATTATGCAGTTTTGTTCACCACACCCAGACACATGAAACGTATCGTCAGGCGGGCGACTGAGACTGACCTCTATTGCAACGATGTGAAAAAGGAGGATAAATTATACCCAAGCAAGTCACGGACACCTCTCATCTCTTCCCTGAAAGAAAGTAGGAAGCCTCATTAACAGGGTTCTCAAGATGGGGGTCTCCACGGGGCCTGCAGCACTGAACATGCCGGTCGACTTCACGTTCAGCTCGCGTCAAACCTGACGTAAGAGCTCCCGGTACTCACAGGATATGAAGCCGAGTGGGACCTAGCCCATCGGTCGCAGATTTAGGAAGTTAAATTAAATTATATTGAAGTCATGAATTCGATTAAACGTGACAAGGCTGACGCAGATGTCGGAACTCCTAAGGTGGTGCGGGTTGCATCACCTCTGGAAGCTTCGCCCAGCACAAAATCTGATTGCGGCGGGGGACACTTCAGAGTCAAGCGAATTATCTCATGAGACGATGTGACTTTCATATCAAGTTGAGAGTGAGAGGTAATCAAGTTACACACGTGTGTCCAGTACTCCGTGATGTATATCACCTGCTAGGATACTCTCGGCTTTTATGGCACGCGAAGGTTAATCTGTAACCTCTGCTATTAGTCAGTTGAAAGCTGCTCACAACATCGTAGGAAATTTCTTGATCTGTTGAATAATTATCAATTTTCAACGAAGAAACTGCTCGATAAAGTAATTACTTAACTGGGTTGTTAGTTAGGTAGTCAATCTGCCAGTAAAGGGATGAGTTATTCAGTCTGCTGTTATTAATATTGAAATTGTGTTGTGTCTCTATCAGTTTCAGGACTGCCGTAACGATCCATCTGTGATAATTTTTTCTGCTTCGAGGACACGGGTATTGGAAAGTGTAACATGTATATACAGTACATGTGTTGTAGCTATTAGCACGCAGCGTGATTCATCTGTCTGTCAGCTGCCTCCACTCCGTCGCTTCGCATTTGTTTCCTGTTCCCTGCGACCGTGGAAACAATGAAACAACGTCTCCAGAATCCGGCCCCGCCCTCTTGCCAGCCTCTCTGATCAACCTCATGTTTGAATCCGAACGGCTCTGCTTCAGTTCCGGCTCCAGAATATCTGTATAGTCACGCCGTGTTTGAGAGCACTCCAATTCGGGTCCCGGTGATGAAACTGGATATGTTGATGGCATGATATACATTATGACAAACTTACCCATTTCTGGGCAACGCCCGAAATAGGCGCACGCAGCAATAGAAAACTTATTGCCAGAAGTGTTTTCTATCTGATCCGCGCCCTGTCCATTGCTAGGCAACGGATCTGTAAACATGGTGTTTTCCTTGCAGTTCGGATTGAGGAGTAGAAGGAGTAGAGCGGAGTGTAGAACAGTAGTCGAGAGTAGACGAGCCTCGGAATTGGCAAGAAAGGAATTAGACGGTGCCATGAAGACTTCACATCTGATTTGAAATTACAGTGTCTGTGATAAATCTGTTTCCAGGACACGACTCGTGAAGAATTCTAGAGCGTATGTGACGGTGAGCTGGAAAGTGTGTAGAACAGCGATAGCACGGTATTACTTGTAGCTCTGAACTGTATGAATATATAAGATGCAATAAATCCAATCCAAAACCCATTGTTATTAGTCACGCAACCCTCATAATACGTGACAATACAATGAATTGGACAGAATGCGGAAGGAAGCTGCTGTGCCACATTTAAGGTATAATTCCTACCCCAGCTTGGGCCGAAAGATTGAGGAATTCAAGAAGTGAAAATAAATGCTGGAAGCCTGCGTCGGCAGTTGAAACTAAGTCAAATTAAAGGTACATTGAAGTCTCTGTGTGACGGCGTGTAGGGGCGTGGCGGTAATACTCTACGAATTTTCCACTTTGGAATTTCATGTAGATGAGTTGTCTGGCTCACGATTCGCCCGCCTTAACACCGGAGAGATACCCTCTGTAACAGAGAGCAGGCTGCGTGGGCGGTAGAGCCGTTCGGTTCGTGGTGGAGAAGAAATCCATGTCCCTGCCGGAAATAGAATCACATTCTTTCAGAACACAGTCTGCCTACTTATTGGCCGAAGTGTCGTGACTCAAAACAACGGCAAAATGGGCCGCCTTAAGGAATAATATAGGTCTACATTTAAAGCAAAGTAAGCTTTATGTCTTTTCCAGCTGCGAAGCTTCAGCATCACTCTCGCTCTTACTACAGAAATATGCTGCTTAATTCTTAGATGACATGCTGCTCCAAAAATGGGTTCGTGCATTCCATGTGTAAGCCATTCCGTAAAATAAGTTTCAGCCCGAAATATTTCAATTTTGTAATACGATTTGTTCTGCGTTAAATATTTAGATCGTTCGAAAGACAACATGTCTCTGTCCAAGGCGTAGGCTGTTCTAGGAACTAAATGTCAATAAATATAAAATGCACTTCATGCTTCAGGCACAGGAAGTATTTTAAGGGAAGCACTCAGCGTTTCACAGACACACGTTCATGGAAAGAAACGTTTTTCCTTACAAAATTCAAAAGAATGGGAAAAACGCCTCTCAATATCATGAAATATCTCTTACAGACGTATATATGTGTCAGATTTATGACAAGGAGTGTGAAAAATGCAACGCGAAAAGAATGTTAGAGATTTCTTTAAGAACCTCCATACTTAAAAATATGTCCTTTCTTCATAGTCTCCTGGGATATGAGTCACACAGAAACTGGGGACAAGGGAAGGACGAAATCTCCGACAAGAACACAAAGTATAAGAGAGAGAGAGAGAATAAAGTAGGTTTTTTCAGTGCGCTTACATTTCCAAGTTTTCTTGTGTCCTCTTTGCAGCAATAACATCTTCAATTAAAAGTAGTGCTCCTCTTATAAATATTTAAAATATAGAAAACACACAAAACGTAGTACACGGTGTTCCACAAAGAAGCTACTTGATCTTATTAAATTGCATATAATTCTCTTACGACATATAAGTTTGAGGTTCGTCTACTGTAGACATTTACATGGTCATGCATACGTCTTACTAATAGCTTCCCAGCAACTGTGGGGTTCGTTACAAAGCGCATGTCTCTAGGAATCAATAAGATTCCATATTTTTAATAAACTTATAAAAATATGGTTGCTTCAATAGGACATTATACAGGCCCACTCATGTAGGAATCGTGAATTTTCTCTGAAGATACATGACAAGACACTTCGCTAATATTATTTGTTTTTGCAGAATAACAATATGGCGACCGCGCGAATTACAATTAGATGCCAATTACGTATGTTTTTGGCATATAAACAGAGCTGTAAGCCCTTGAATATGCTTATAAATCCTATAAGTTTAGTGATATTGCTTTTAGAGTGCTGCAAAATTATAATGTTGTACTTTAGCGTCCTGTTGCACTGATTTTCATCCATGATATGTGTACAGTGGCCGTCTTGTAGTGCACTCAATTTCACCTGTTACTTCACGACATGTTTCGGCAACATAGTGCCATCATCAGGTGCCCTAATTACGCTAAGCTATTGCATTGCTTGCCCACATATGTCTTCACAACACCATTTAAAAAGTGCGTATTTGTCAACTATAATAAATTTACACTCACTAAAACTTGTTAAGATTATTCATCTTATGTGTCATAATTAAAACTTGCGTGTGGTTCNATAGATTAACGTAATTAGGGCACCTGATGAAGGCACTATGTTGCCGAAACATGTCGTGAAGTAACAGGTGAAACTGAGTGCACTACAAGACGGCCACTGTATACTTATCATGGATGAAAAATTATTTTCTGCTAAATTCTCCATGATTGACAAATTGATGTGTGGGAACTGCCCACATTCAAGCAAGTGTGACAATGCAAGCGTCATTGCTTAGCAACGAGTAAACAGCGGGTGCTAGGGAACTTGCAACACGGTGTCCGGCAACAGCAGTACCTATTACGTAACCGTTTTCTATATGTCCGACTCTAGGTTATATAAGAAGATACATTGAGAGGAAGTTACAGTGACAGTTACAGTTCTAGATTTTTACAGTTCTACAATTCTAGTTCAGTGTTCAAAGAGTTCACTATTGTTATTATTAGTCTGCAAACTCAAGTGCGTCCGTGTATACTGTGCAACTGTAATAAATACCATAGGACAGTTCAACTAGTGGTTGTCTCTTCATATAATGACATCCCACAGATGAAATTGGTCTCCCAATTTGATTTTATCATTTTTAGTCACAGTGAAAGCTTCAAACTGTCCCTTCATAGCAGAGCACTGAGGTGTAAAATGCACTACAACTGATCTGTGACTACAATCAATAGCAGCATGAATCAATCGATGCAGAATTTAAACTGTTCTGAAAATGGTGTATAACACTCAGGATTACTAGGTTTTGGGTCTTTATTCACGGTCTGCTTTTGTGCTTTTGAAAGTACCAGACCATGAACAAATTCCAAAAACTCAAAAATCCAATCCAGATTTGTGAATCTATTAAAAGTCACAATACTTGTCGCAGTTGAGCCGGCCAGTCTTTTGTGTAAACTGTAAATCGTCAATATCTGCATTGCCTTGTGGACAGATGTACATATCGACGGAATAAAATAAGACCTTAAAAATTCGGACTAATACGCGGCGAAACTCGTCCAAATTAATGAAAGTCCGAGTTACAGAAGTGCTACTGAAAATATGTTCACGGAAGTTTGTAACCGATCTGCCAACCCCGGCTTGATTTCATTTAGTAGCATGTTTCGATCCAGGTAAATTAACATGTTCGGTTAGGTTTACTTGTAACCTACAGCAAATGGACGAGAGGTACCTAGGCTATTTCTTGCCTTCAACAAGGAGTTTTAGCCCAAACTCTCGAATGAAAAAGACAAAAGAAAAACGACTGGTGAACGCAGATGCGAAGTGAAAGAGGAAGCTTTGCTCTTTAGAAAGTCACACAACATTTTACTCTTTGAGTCCGTTGAGAATACAATATGTGACAGTTTTGAACACCATAACTTAAAAGATGAGTGGTCTCTCAGCTCAAGCCAAGCGTAACATTTATTAAAGCTACTGACAGGATTTACATTAAGTTTTAGCGCCTAAATTCCCAGTAATACCTAACCGGATTGGGGGAATACTTAATTAGTGTACTCCCATTTTTTTAAAATGACCAATCCTCGCAATTTAGTGAGTTGACTTGTGGACCGAGAAGGCTCCGAGAGTTTCGAGGAGAAGGCATTATGCAAAAAGTCGTATTCCAGATCGCAAACTATTCGGACCCAAATTCAATCTTGTGCGTTAGTGGCGTCCACTACTGACAACAGTTTAATAAAGTGTTTGGTGGAACAAAGTGTGCGTGTGTTATAACAGGAGTTCCCACTTCCATTCCAGAGCGAGACCCTGGCAAACGGCCTGAGAACAGAATCTTAGCTCTACCGACTGAGGACTAGCTACCCACGACCGCTACCCCCTTATCAATCCCTCACATCTTTCGTAAATCTGTAAACTGATACTAGCAGTTTACTGGCGCCCAAACTAAACTCATTGCCCTAAAGATCAGAGGTGTGTAAGTATGATAAGTGAAGCAGGGTAAAGCCAGCTGTAGCCGCCGCCGCCCGTAGCAGTCCAGCAGCCAGCGGCCGAAGACGACAGTAAAGTAAGTGGACACAACGAGCGAGCCGTTATAATATGACGACCAACGTGTAGGGCCTGAAGTCTCACTGAGTGGGTAGAGGCCTCCCGGGAGGACGATAAGAAGTTATAAAATGGACATCACGTGTCTTTTTAGAAAATGAAATTTTATTTTGCATCTTAGATTGCATATCATAACATAAATTTATCTGTAAAAGTGTAAGTTTTGACACCAGTCTTAAAAACATTTTAGGTGGCCTACATACTTAATATTAAAATCGTGCATGAAAAATTTACTTATTTTGGGCTGTTTTCACTACGTGTACCCCATTTCCCTCCGCATAAGGCAGTGCTTCTTGTATTGCGAGTTACAGAGTCCACAAAACTGATGATCGAACCCAACTTCTGTTTCACTTCTGGAAAGTTTAACTTTGCGCCTGTTTCTTCTTTCAGCTTCCTCACCTTCTTCATATCCTCTGCTCTGACTTTAAACACTCCTTTACAATGAACTTGAAGTTTGGCGTGAGGCCTCTCTCTCTCTACCGTCATCTGTACTAGAGCTACACGCAACAATTCGCGATCGCTAATCGCGGAAACTGTGACCAGCAAGGTTGTAATGCGAAAAAAAAAACAGTTGTCCGAATTATCGCGAATCCCGAATCAGTGAGGTTTCACTATATTTGCATTTTTCAAAGTAAAAATTGTAATGAGGCTGCATAGTTAACGGTCATCATTTAAATTCTCATGTCTAACTTCTTTATAAGAAATCATGTTTCAGCAGCCTCACAACGCTACCAGTCGTATTATGTTGTTCAAGGAAACCTCTGCAGGTTGTGTGGTTTCCTGCTGAACTAAATCTTCCATCCTGAAAATGGAAGTGACATTTTCGTCTGAAAAGTCAAATGGCTTTCATCAGACTACACGGAATCGTGCCTTAGGAGATACAACCATTCAGAGTGTTCACTGCAACACACTTTCCTTTGTCTGCAGTATCAGGAATGCCATGTTCTACTTTATACATTTTATTGCCATAAGTTGAATTACAAGGGGGTCCACTCAGCTTCGCGAGGATAACTGAGGCGATATTTCAAGGAAATAGTGGCTCCGGTGTAGAAAACCGAGATTAACGGTAGTGGTGATTCGTTGCGCTGACCACGTGACACCCTCTATCCGCAACCGCTGGAAATAACTTCGCCGACAAGCGGCGGTGGCTCCGTCGGTATAGTTCGCTTGCGGACTACATGCCATGGAGTTTTTTAAGTTCAGTTACAATTTGATCAAGCAGTGCTTATAGCTTTAAAACTTCCCTCAAGCAATGATGGTAGGTCACCCTAGGAGAATAAGGAGACATTTTCAACAGATAGGTTCTTCTCTGTATTGTGTGCAGTAATTGAGAAGCAAATGTCCAAACTACACTCAAACAACATCCATAAATACTAAAGTCAGGCGGTACATCAAACAGCAAATAACGAATATAACGGACGTTTTTCCCGTACGTTTATTAAATTAACGGCATCTGCTTTTATTGTCAGTACGTTACCCAATAGTTTTATTTGCCTTATGACAAATCCACATAATCAATATTATCCATTCACTGCATTTAAACTTGTCATAAGGCTGTGGGTGACGCATTTGAAGAATGCTTTGCTTTTGTTTACTGTGCGCTGCGCAGAATGTGAAGGGTTGCCTTAGAAGCTGAATTAGATATTGGATTTATGCTGACCTATCAGCATTCTCTTGTAGACAAGGGTTCTTATAAATCCCGTTGGTCGTCTCACAAGTAGGAATTAAACCAAGGTATAACCGTTTCGCCAACTGTTGCTAAGAAGTGCTGTAGGCTGAACCACACACCACCCATCCTTAATGACAAACGCATGTCACGTTTCCGCTAATTCACAAGAACTGTGGCTTCCAGCTTCCGCTCTCTGGGTTTTCTCAATGAAAACAATTCAGCTTCTCCCCTTAATCCAGTCAGTTCCCAAATACAGGCGAACCACCTACCTGTGCCAGTCGCTACACGGACTATCATTGCCCTGTCACATCTACAGTAACGTCAGTTCATATCCGGATTACCTCCACTTCGGAAGGCAAGTCCCGCAATAGAACATAAGCACTTCAGCCACAAGTTCTAGGTGACGGTTCAGTACGATTATATCCCGTATGTCTGTAAGGGAGTGGCTGCTTTCTTGGAGGTATATACCCAGTTCATAAATAGTACTTAAAAACGAAATTCGCCATTTAACCTTCATTGCTCTCATCATATTGTGTGCAAATAAAAGAGTATCAACGTGTTCATAACAGTTTTATTTACTTATAAAACGTCGTTTTGACGGCCACAGCAAATACCAACTCCTTTGGTCGTTTAAAACTTACATAAAGCAGATGAATGGGTACTTTCCGCACATTTAAAGTCGTACTGCTGGAGTCGTTGAATCAGAATGTGCCAAACAAAAGTCTCTGATCCATTTCTTATCTAATAACACTCTACAGACTCAAAAAGGAGCCGGGATAGTGTAGTCGGTATAGCGAATGCCTACGACCGAGGGGTCGCAGTTCGAGTCCCGGTAGTCAAGAATTTTCTCTTCTCCACGTCGTCTAGACCAGCTGTGGGGTTCACCAAACCTCATATTTAATGGATACCGCGGGGTAAAGCGGCCGGGGCATGAAGTTAACCAATCACCTCCAGATAGTGCCGAAGTCAAGAAAATGTAGATGAAGACACGTAACACACCGCCTTCATGGCGTAGTGCTTAATTACAAGTAGTTACGTAAAGGGGCAACTTTACTTATAGACTCAAAAGAAGAATGTAACATGAAGGCGGTTATGGATGTTGAGGGAGAGGTTTAGAACGCCGCGATCTTGACCTGTTTTTTAGGGAGGCGTATAGAAACTAACCTGGAACTTAGTTCTGGACATCTCCTTTACCCGAGTTTTCAAATGAACACTGATGACATGGTAACAGGGAAGGAAGGGACATGAAGCAAGGAATATGAATGAGGAGGAGGAACAAAGAAAAACCAAAATTCGAATGGCTTGGAGAAGCACAACTATATGATACTTGTGTATGCTCCAGTTTCTGCGAAAGGGCTTATAGCGATTCAGCTGAACTCTATCCCGACCTCTGAGAAGAAGAGATGGAACGTGAAGTTACATCACGTGCCAGAAACAGCGGCTAGAATTGCACAAATATTCGTGCATGCGTTTACAAGAACTGCAAAACGCTTATTTTCTTTCCGAAACGGTCTTGTTTCTTGTCTTATTTAACGACAGTTTGCCAACTGCACACAATACTTTGTCTCACAGTTACGAATATTTTAAACTGTTAATACATCCACTTTGTATTTTCAGTACTTTGTGAGATAGCGTCTTGTGAATACCAGTAAAACTGGGCGGTTGCAGAGGGTCATTTTCATACCCTATTTTCTTTAGTTTGAAAAAAAATAAAAATAAAAGGAGGCTTATGAGATTACCTGGATGTCTGTCTGTATGTCTACTTCTTTTTGAAACTCAAGAAGCTCATCAGATCACTATGCTCTTTGTCTGTGTCCCCTTAACTTTTTCAGAAGGTTTATGAGATCGCTCTCTGTGTGTAGCTCTAATTATTGGTTTTCTATGCGGTCCGTGTCATATCAAATGAAACTCGCGATTAGTTCCAACCGTAACTTATCGATTTATTTGCTCCAGTGGACAAAATTTTACCCTCTATACAGCGTTTATCTGACGGACGTGTCATTGCTCAGTGAATCCAAGAACTGCTGCGTTGAGGCTTATGAAGAAATTATATTAAAAAGGGCTCAGGCGATGGCGTATAACACTCGGAATTACTGGGTCTTGGACTTTGTCCATCGTCCGGTATTCTAAAAGGTAGACAACACAACGTTTTGGAAACTGGACCTGTTCCCGTCCTTAGGAGAGAGGGGACACACCTACTCTGTTGGGACCCTTGGAACGAGCTTATCTTATTCACCGGACTGGTGAAGAAAGTTTCAACACAGATAATGTGTTTACTTTCACACTGATGATAATTCACCAGACTTGCAGAAATTAGCGGAATGGTGTGTACTTCTGGGAGAACGCGGTAGCGTAGTTTATTTTAATTCGTTTAGTGGGGGGTGGAGTCCAACTGCGTCCACTCGGAACGGCGGCCACTGATTCGCCTATTGTGGCCTGCCCCGGGTGATTACGATGATGGAGAATTTGGTGAAATGAAGATTGGCAGTGGAAACCGAAGTATTCGGAGAAAACCCTCCCCAGCGCCACTTTCTCCGCCAAAAAATCGGTAGCGTAGTTGGTTGAGGCGCTATGCCACAAGCCAGAAGGTCGGGGGTTCGAGTCCCGATGAGGTGAATTTTTACAATTGACCTAATCCTTCCAGCCGTAATATGACCCTGGGATCAACTCAGCCTCTAACAGAAATGAATACCAAGAATATTTCGGGGGGTAAAGGGCGGCCGGCGCGTAAGGCTGACAACCTTACCGCCATCTGTGAGCCGATTGTCTAGAGGAAATGTGGGATCCTCGACGTCTGACAACCCTATGGGTCTTCACGGCCCGTTACAGGGATAATTTTACCTCTTTGTTGTGTACTTCTATTTTAGACAGCTACTGTCACGTGTATGAGTGACTCTAGACGGGGTTTGGATTGGTATTTGGATTTATTGAACCCTTACACACAACTCGTAACTACAAGTAACTATAGCGCTAACGCTAATTCACACACTCAGCAGTTCACTACATATGCCACCAAGTCTTCTCAGTCTGCTGTATCTTCACCGGTTGTCACCTGGTAACGGCTTCCAACGCCCGTAGATAATTCAACTTCCTCGTTCACGTCATTACATGCCGACGACTCTCTCACAAGTAACTAAATTCTAGACTTGTCCTTCTAATAACACCTCGGCACGTACCGCATAGAATACACCACTCCCAGCCGTTCTTCCGTTGTTGCGTCACGCAGGTGTCGCACGGATCGCGTAGAGAACACCGCTTCCCAGTTAGTCCAAGGGTGCTTATTAGGAACTGTTGCGTAGTTACGGGCGTTGTTTACACAGAGTTATTACCTAGCAACGGGTGTGCATGCTACAATATTTATAGGGACAGGTTCTGGTAAAATGCGAGAGGCGTGCGAGGCCAACCGCAGGATTCATGTAAATAGTGGATAGGAAAGAATGTGAAAGCAAGCGGTCGTAACATGTGTTAAGGTATTCTTACACAGTTTGTTTTCAGAAGCACGAGAAATCTCAGTCGTAATGGCCGGTCTGCGAACCTAGAATGTAATCCAGAACGTCGTGAATGTGAAGCAGCTGTTAACCATTTCCTTTCGACGTTCGGTTCTTCTCGTAGAATGCTATAAGCAAATATATTTTGAATCGCACCAGACTATCGTTGATGTCAACACAAGAATCTGAATGCATCTCTGTCGCGAACTCAACCACTACTGACAAGTCACGCGGTTTCCAATATTCCAGCGTCATCATCTTGGAAATTCGAGTGGAACGGGTAGCCGACCCTTCCCCTTGGCGATCGCTGTATTCTCAGAGCCCATTCACACCTCTCCAAACTAATACCAGGTCTTCTGTGACTGAGATGCAATCTAGTACTGAACTCCGAAGGCTCAGAATTTCATCTCCGGCCGTCAAAGTTTCTGACAGATGACTAGGCTTTCCATCCCATCCTACGCAGTTGTTACCTCCAACAGACACGTGACACGTATATCGGTCTTCTCGATCAAAGACGAAATTTCGTTAAGTGGCAATCAAAGTGCACAAACTGATTCCTTTAGGAGGACGGCGAATCACCTCATATGTGTCATCTCTGAAAACCTTTGACATAAGATTTAAATTGAACCAGGCTCGCATATCTTTTACTCCTCTATTATTGGTTAAATATAGTATAAGGACTATTTATAGCAAAACTCAGATCCATTTTCTACAAAAGGAAATCATATACAATACAAATTACAGACTTAAATAAGATACTCATTTCTTATTTGAAGCTAAAAAGGAAGAGAAATCCTAACAGAATTTATATAACGTGACGAGATTTCCTACTTACTCATGGATCTGAGCCCTTCTTGAGGAACCACCAATTCTGCAGCTACTCAAGAGTTTCCCAGCATTTTATGGAATGCGAAGGTTCATTACCGTGTTCACAAGGGCCCTCCACTGGTCTCTATCTTGAGCTAGACCAATCCACTCCATACCAACCCATCCTATCTCTCTAAGATCCATTTTAATATCGTTCAACCACCTACGCTTTGGTCTTCCAAGTGGTCCCTTTCCTTCTGGCTTTCCCACCAATATCCTATACGCATTCCTCTTCCCCCCATTCGTGCTACATGCCCTGCACACCTCATCCTCTTTGACTTGATCATTCTAATTATACTTGGAGAAGAGTACAAGTCATGAAGCTCTTCATTATGCAGTTTGATTTCCAACAGTTGTTATATTCATAGTACATGTAACCTAGCAAAGAGGAACACTGACGCTCATTTTTTTGAGTTCTTGGAGAAGACACACAGTCAACTTATGGAATCAGCATTATGACAGTCACGATCTGGAAGCAAAGTTATTATATAGACATGATAAACAAATTACAAAGAGAAAATAAATATACGTCCGTACAAACACAGGAAACAAACTTCGTCAAAGAGCTCTTGAAATGTACTCGCACTGAAAACACACAGGCCTGTAATGTACTGAAGGTTGAATGGCAAGCAAAGAAGTTCAACAAATTCAGTTATTCGAATCAGTGAGATTGCAGTTTAATAACTGACGAAGAAAGATACTTTTAACTTTCCTATCAAGAAATTAATGTCAGCCAAACTGAAAAACTCTTGTGTGAAATCATAGTGAAGGCAATGGAACATATTGTAACGTGCAGTACCGTTGCTATGCAACGATCGCGAGGGAAACATGCGTTGCTTAGTAACGGCAGGTAAACACGTCAACAATATCCGGGATATCGTTAGGCAACTGCTCGGTAAACGGGTTCCCGAGGCAACGGATACGCAATCAAAGGTCGAGGTAAGGGTTCTGCACGGGCGGCTGCGACAAGGAGATCTGAGCGCGGAAAGATGAAGAATCTCACTAGTTAAAACCGTTGCCGGGGAACGGCTAATGGAGACTGTATCAGACTGAGAACACTAGTCTGTGTCAGTGAACTGTGAAGTGTAGTTCCGAGTGGTGTATACAAATGGTCAATAAACCCATTCACCACTCCATTCCCACACACCCCTAAATCGTGATAATATATTGACTCCAGTTTGCAGTATACGGTTCATTAATATTTTATTTAAATGGGTATACAGTGGACAAAAATAACTGTTGCTCGTATGTTTAGAATGAAGAACACAGTAACTTCAACTGAAGCTAAGAAAGGAATTTCTGCAGAACACGGAAAACAAAAGCATATTTATTTTTTCACGATTTATGTGCGACTATAGACGGGGTATGGATTAGTAAATGGATTTATTGACCACTTATACACACCACTCGGAACTACGAGTAATTTCAGTTCCACTGCTAAACTCCACAATTTACAGATCACTGCATAACAACGGCAATTCGTGCTACAATATAGTAATTATTTAGAAATTTTTAAAATGCGGTCCTGTGACCCTGATTCAGAAATTTATATGATGTCATGGCACACTTCTGTGTGATAGTCCACTCTATTGTTTCATTCCACGGGGGCATTTTTCGAAGCACGACCAGGCCACCTGAAACCAAGGCCGAGAATTGCTCTGGTTCTTCTCCGTATCTTGAAGCGAATTCGGGGAAGTTATACTGAAACAAGTCGCCTTATTCCAGATCCTTGCCTTGTTCGATGCCATTCAATTCTGCACAAGCAAATTGGGTCTAAAGTCCATGCAGTTTAAACGGGGCCTAATCGACTCTTCTGAAACAACCATTCATAAACAGCTCACTGAATTACTTCGTTCCAAGGGAAGATCCAAAATCTCGGGCGAAGCGTCCGACATCCTTGCTGCGAATTCCAGGCTGACGTCTGCAACAGGGCGATACAGTTTCTTCCTTCACTCTCCATTCTCTTCGTAAAACGGATCTCAGAGAGACAGGATTGGGCGGTATGGACTGGACCGATATAGCTCAGGACAGGGACCGGTGGATGGATCTTGTGAGCACGGTAATGGAACTTCGGGTTCCGTCAAATGTAGGGAAACTTGTGGGGGACTGCATAACTAGTGGCTCCTCAAGAAGGGCTCAAGCTCTATGAATTTAGTTTAGCTAAGAATGCCATCTCCTGGGATATGGCGCCGTGTAGATCTAGTGTAAACCGATGTTTCTGAGGAATTTATCGCCTCCATCTTCAGGGTAGAAAAATCTGCGAGCGAGGAACCAGCGTGAGCAGGTGGCTGCTGAAGATGGAAGCGATATGTTCCCCCGAAACGTCTGTTTACACTAGATCTACACGGCGTCACATGCCAGAAGACGGCATTCTCTATAGTCACCACAGTGAAAATCTCAAATCTTCGTTAATTAGTTTCTATTTCCCCCACATGGTTGTGCCACCTCATTTCATTCTGTGTTGCATAACACTGTAGTCGAAACAATGTCGTCAAATGAAGCACAAACTAAACAACGTTTCCATCAACTTTTTCGTTTTACTTTATATTTTCTCTACAGTGCAAGTAGCTTCGCCCAATAAACCAACAAGATGCTAATCATTGGCAGGAATATAACAGCAGAGAGTATTATTATTTCTAAATAAAATATATTTTATTATTTATTTTACATATAGTGGATAATATAAGACCTCCAAAGGTGCCTTGTGGTGGCGAGGCTTGTGTGACTCTGTGACCTGGAGAGCTATGCCGGCGGTAGTTTAACTACCGGTAGAGTCACCCATGCCGGAAAGTCAAAGGGTAGAGTCCAGACTAAGAGAGAAACCCTGGTCCTCCAGGTTGGGGGTTGGGCATGAGGCTCACAACCTCATCCTGTAAAAAGAATTTTGTTCAGAAACCTAACAACCAGATTCGGGTCATCATGCGTGGGTCCATTCCTATGGCAGCACGCACTGGTTGTGGAGACTGGTTGTAGAGGAGACCAAGGCTCAACCAGGGCTGTAGCGCCGAGTGGCAGGTAGGTAGGTAGGTAGGGTAGTGTAAGAGAATTCGAGAGGTGCAGTAATACAGATGAAACTGATAAGGTAAAAGGATTTTTCTTTATCGCTGAACGGTGAGCTACACAATTCCTTCAATAGAATATGATATTCGATTTCATTGCTAAAAATACTATAACTTCCACACCCACCCTGTCTGACTTCCGGCCCTGCCCTTCAGCTAAAAGTGGCTTCGTGTAGAGACAATTTTTGTTGTGGCCTTCCCGCTCGATCACTGTAGATGTCTCTGACATTCTGCGGTTGGAGGCCTAGTGATTAACTTGCCGATTGCAGAGGAGTGCGAGTAAGGCGTCGATCCCATTTGCAATGCTTAGCAGCTGCTTTCATGCACATTGCTTCAGGGAGGATGTACTTTAATGGGCAGTACGTTGGACATCAAAAGGAATGTTCTCTCCTGACTTGTGCCTAAAGGGACCAACTTCCCTCCTTCCGTCAGAACGACGTTCAGATATTAGGTGAGGCACTTGAAACAAACACAATACACATAATGTGCTGTAAAGACAAAGTAAATAAAGTTCGATTTGCACTTTAGATTTAAAAGAAAATTCAAATTCTTGGGATGTTGGGCCGTTTACTAATTTGCTATACTCATTCCCATAAATCCGGACGATAAAACTGAGCGTGGTCCACTCCGCATTCCGTTCAATGTGTGACCGTAACACTTTCAGAACACGAATCAGGACACGGGACATCGTGTCCGAATGCCCTTTGTCTATCCGTAAACTCTGTTCTGACAGCGCGAAGGACCTGTAGATGTTTAGCAGTTCTTGAAAACAATTCCTGTCACCGAATTCGCCACTAAAAATTCTACATGACCTGCAGTGTACTTAGATTAGCCTGCGACTCGACCGCATGGCAACACTAAGTGTTAAGAACTTTAGCCCGCTATTGTTGTGGAACGAGTACACAATTTCCTCATCTTGCCTTTTTGAACCAGAAGATGAAAGACTCCTCAGGCATATATCTGTGTTTATCTGATGCGTCAGTCAGCGATATTCCCCTCATATACGATCGAGTATATAATATGTATTGATTCTCGTCGATTCTCCCGGCCCTGCACAAATGTGGACACGGTACTATAAACAACAGTGACAACAATTGATATGTTATTCTGAGGCCTTGTACGAATCTGGGTAGAATACTCATAGTTAAATGATCAACTTCGGCTATTCCAAGAGTCTACTGGGATATGTGTAAGGACAAGGGGTGCTAATGTCCTCTAACGATAAAAAGTTTAAGTAGTATCTGTGCGTAAGTAATTAAGCATGACGTCATAAAACGTATGAAGGCATAGTCCCACCATTCTTGACCTCTGCACTAGATTGATGTGAGTGGTCAGCTTCACATTCTGGCCGCTTTACCCCCGACGAAAAATCCCACAGTACACTTCTTAGGTTCCTTTAAAGTTTCTTTGAGTGGGGTGAGACTGAGTCCATTTGGCACGCCGGCCACTGTTTGGCCTATTGTACCAGCTCCGGATAATGATGATGAGTGTTGAGCAGTTGGTGGTAAGAGAATTGGCAGGGGAAGCCGAAGTACTCGGAAAAAACTGCCCCAGTGCCACTTTGTCCACCATAAATCCCCCATGAATTGACCTTGGCTCGAAATCGGGCCGCCGCAGTGGGAAGCCGACGACTGACCGCCTGGGCTATTGCGCGGCCTCGCGGTACCGTTTGAACAGGAGCCTGCATGGGCGACAGAGCCGGTTCGGACGCTGGCCCCTGACGGGAATCGAGCCCCGGCCATCCAGCCAATAGCCCATGTCTATACCCGCTGCTCCCATGAAAATGTGAGTACAGTACCTTTAGCCACGATGACAAATTTAAGATCGTGCTGAGGATCTGTAAGACTGAGAATGCAGTAGTCCAACCCATGAAGTAAAAACTCTGCTGGTATTGAGGATGTGTACAGTTACAGTGCTTCACATTTGATAGAGTTTTAAGGTTTTATGAAGATTTATCAAGTGCACAATTTGCATTATGACGAATAAAATTTGAAAGGTCCAATGAATGATTAGTAGATGAGAATTTATAAGGACGCGGGAGTGGACTATTGATCGTTTGGGGCAAACCACGAACATCCTCAATCATGACGAGTTCAGCCAAGATTCGAACCGTCTACACCTCGAATAAAATTCTGAAGCATTACCAATTCACCTGTCTCTAGGTTAATACTGGTAATGTTGTGAAATGTAGGCGTTTCTAGGAAGAGAACTGGCAATCGCAGTCCAGTCAGATTGGAGCTAGTCTCAGGCAGTCAGGCAGTAACTGACAGTGACTAAGAGTGATTTAAAAGGTGTTAATAAATCCAATCATACAATCCAAACCCCGCTGTTATTAGTCACGGAGTCAAAAACGTGTGACAATATATTTGAATATTATTCGTTATTAGTTCATTCCTCTGTTACAGTTTTCAAAGTTTTCGTCTCCGGGAGGACCAGAACTGGACACTCCGGCTTGTCCCTTAACTACACATTAGTTCATAATATTTTGTTTTAAGACTTGCAAGCGAGTTTCTCTTTTTCTACTCATACACTCCTCAAATATGAGCAGCATTCTTATTGCTTTCTTGCAGTAAAACCACACCCACGCATCTGTATGATTCTACAACAAAATGGAGGATGTCTTGATACCTACCATTAAATTCTTCCAGCCGAACAAAAATCACATTGGACTCTATTGCACCGTTCCCACACGACTGATATGCGTAAGGTTAAATGTAAATGCGAAAACAGAGAACGAAGAATAATCATGTAGAGAATAAGAACAGGAAAATACGAATTATGAAACGAAGGTGGATAATATGGTAAATTAGAATGTAAGCAAATTAAAAAATCAGTTTGGTGTCCGTATACCACAAGCATCGCCGCTCACAGTGGTCGAGCAGTCTAAGGCATGAACTGTCTTCGCTCGCTCGATACCTAGGATCGTGGGTTCGAATCACATTTAAGGTATGAATGTGTGTGTGTAAGTTTACTTTGTGTCTGTGTTGTTCTGTGTGCATGTAGCGGCCTTGCGACGGGCTAATCACCCCGTCTAAGGAGTCCCACTGACTGAGTATACGATCAAGAAACTAAAAAGGAGGCCCAGGTAAAACAAATAGACTGCAGGGCCATAGGTTGAGGTCCCCATTCGTCCCATGTTCTGCTGTACCGGACTTATTTCAAATGTCCCGCTTTTTAAGTTCTCTTCCGTAACATTAATTTCTATCGATACGAGCTTGGTAACGGATGCTATTCTTTGCAATCGGAAATTTAATAACGAAGTTAACACTTCTGGTAGCTAATCCACAAAACACAACTTCACAAATTATTACTTTTTCTGTTGGCAATGTCTTTTTTTTTCATTAATGTTGGTAGCATTTTGATTTATTTTATATAATTTATAAATGATATTAATATATTCAGTTTATATCATTCTCTGCATTCTTTGCAGACCGTTCCGTTGTGTTGTGGGAGCCTGTGAGAAATGTGTCGGGTCTCATCCCTGTAGTGATGGTAAAACGCAAGTGTAGTACAATTAATGACAGAAAGAAGGGTGTTTCTGGTACACGTTCACAAATCTGATATTTAGGTGAATCTAGGAAAGCTTTCGCAGAGTAAGGCCTACATTTTGTTTTTACACGAATTTTTAAGTGCCCTGTTTCTAAATTAATAATTTTGAGCTCATTTTTGTATGTTTAAATTTCTCAATGTTTAATATACAATTTATTATTGTTTTTTATTTCTACTAAATCTATATCGTATCCCATTTTTTTTTACCAAAGTAGGGTAGGGTAGAAGAAAAGCCGGCCTCAGTGGACATGAAACTTGAGGCGGCCGACCAACGAGAGGTACCCGTAGAAGACGCCGAAGTAATGCCGGTCGGAGAACCGAAGAAGAAAAGGCGAAGGGACCGAAATCTGCGAAAAATGAAGAATTCGACATCGGAAAATTGTGGACCCCAGAAGAAGTTGGCCGTAGCCCGCAGAGAGACGAGCCGCCGTGTGGAAGTGGCATGGCGTCGAAGGAACATCGTCATAAAGTCTTGGACCCGAGGAGATCATGTGTGCCGCATGAAGTTGGCTACCACCTGCAGGAAGACTTCCCGTCGCGCGACAGTGGCACGACGTTGGAGAAATGCCTTCAAGAAGGAAACTCCCCAGGGAACCTTCGGATGCCAGCGGAAAGGACTTGGCGCAGCGGTCGCGTACCAGCAAGCGGCTGGAAGACCAGGAGGAACGGCGACGTCAGCAAGGGCAAACAACGCATCAAGTGCTGTTACGTCGACATGAGGAACTAATCATGGAAGACATAAACAAGGACTGGACACTGTGGAAGTGTCTGCACCCTCCAAAACGGAAACACGTTACCCTGCCCTACCCTACCATAGATAGACAGACAGACAGGTACCACAAACACCTGGCAATAAGCAAGTGGAGTCGCCAGTATGAATTAGAGCTCAGCGCAACTACGTAAATGAGTAGACAGATAAAGAAAACTCGCCCACAGGAATTTGCGGCTGAAATGTAATTTGAAACTTCGGCTTTCGGCATCCATATTGCTTTATTTGTCACAATTAAATAACCATTTCGTTTGTACTAACTGTGTCAGTTGTCACGAGCGATATTAGGCGCCTTTTCGATAACAATGGCGTCCATCCTACTCACGTGACCAATAAATACGTTTAAAGAAAATCTTTCATAATCAAGTGATAGGGAAACCCCATTCTTCACTTCACCTTAGTACCACGTGATCTTAAAGCCACTTTCATCGACTTTTCTCATTAATACGTGATCGCTAAAATCTCATTATTCACATATTCTCATTATCCCATGTTATCTAGAAACGCAAATTCTGGGGTAAAACCTTTATTTCATCTATGCATATTCCCTCGTAACCTAAAACACAACCACATTAACCGACGCAACTGTATTACTGAAAGACAACCTGTATCGTGGACTTTCGTTTCTGGAATCACAACGTCCTCGGCAAAAATAGAGACAATTATGAATTGTCCAATCAGGTCCATGAGCAGTGAGTACACTTTATTGGGCGTGTACGCGA
This sequence comes from Cryptotermes secundus, assembly GCF_002891405.2. NCBI lineage: Eukaryota > Metazoa > Arthropoda > Insecta > Blattodea > Kalotermitidae > Cryptotermes > Cryptotermes secundus. Next base: position 174,705 of record NW_019739216.1, read on the forward strand.
AGCTTTATCGTTCTCCCTATGACTTCACGTAACACATTTGTGCGATGCCGTGCTGCCTAAAGCCCCTGCAGATAATGGAACGACATTGCAAATAACTTGTAAGCGGCCTGCTGAGCGCCAAGAAAACAGAACAAGAAGGTTAAAACGGAGCGCTGACTGCAAAACAGGCACCTCTCCCCCTCAGATATGCAACAGAAAATTTAGTTGTGTCGAGCAGTTTAAAACATGGAAATACTTTAAGTGGTACTAGGTTCTGATATCTAACTGAATATTACGGTATCATGGATATCATCATTTTTGGTATTCAGAAGTTTCTGGTTTCAAAATTCGGCATGGAACGTCGACTATTCTGAGAAAGGTTTCCCTAATTTTGCCAGTACTCCCCAGACAATGGAGGGACTGTGCCTTAAAGGAGGCTATATTCTTTACACTTCAGAGTCATCCATCATTTGACACAATATACGAACGCAGCTGGGAAACGGGCGTTAGCTAACTAACTCCATGGGTTTGTCTTTCCTGAGAATCCCCTTTTCTTTGAGCTACTCAAGTATTTTCCAATATTTTATGGACCCTGTGTTCACCAGAGCGCTCCAGTGATCCCTGTTATAAATCAAATGAATCAAGTCCATATCACCCCATACTATCTCTCTATGACACATATTAATATTATCCTTCTATCTATGTCCAGGTCTTCCTAGTGGTCTCTTTCCTAACTAGGCAATTAGTTTTCGTAACGCTATTGGGAATATCCGCGATTAGGACTGAGAACTTTCTTGGGTGTCTCAGCCCTTACATGAGGATGATGGGATGGCATTCCTGAAGGACACCTCTCCCTTCTTCAGGACCTCTTCCAGTTAACCAAACGTAATAATCCTGCAGCCTAAATAAAAAAACCTATTAAACTATGGGCTGGAAGACCGAGGGGTTGGAGTTCGAGTCCCGTTAGGGCCAAGTATTTCTGCACGTCGTCCAGACCCATTCTGGGGCCCAAACAGCCTCCTACCCAGTGAGTACCGGGGGCTCTTTTCCCGGGGTAAAGCGACCAGGGTGTGAAGCTGACCAAATCTCCAACTAGTGCCGAGGTCAAGAAAACGTGGATTTATACAGGCACTCTCCCATACTCCTTCACTTCGTGGTGCTTAATTAGTTAATTAAAAGGACAAATTTACTTTTCTTTTTTATTATTGAACAGATATATCGTTGTTAGTTGGAGTGTGTACTTGGTGCAGAAAGTCTTGACGCAGCCACCAGCTATTTATCGTTTTGTTTCTGAATATCAGAAGCAAACAGATCTAAAGCGTTGTCAGGTATGGTTCCAGTCTCATGAATGTCAGCAAAATGGCTTCTGTGAGCTCGGAGACAGGCATTCCTTTTTTGCCATCGCCTGTCCATATCGACGTAGGTACCCTCGCCAGTTAGTACCAAGGGCTGTTTCCTAGGGTTAAAGCTGTCAGGATGCCGACTCGTTTCCTTGGAGTCGGGCTGAAGAATCTTGGAGTTTACTTCTATTCCATTAGTATCCTTTATGGCGTGGTGCTTAGACACAGGGCTCTCTTTGTCTAAATATACATTAATACCTCATAAAACCGAAGTTATTCATTACATTTTGAAACAGCCAGATTAAACCAGTGTTCAGCACTTTCCATGCCACAAGTGAAATTCTTCATACGAAAACTAATTTTCTCTATTTAAATATGTTCTGTGAATTCCATCACGGAAAAATTAATCTAATTAGACCTCCCGAAATATTAGGTTAAATATTTTCAGATTTCTGCGAAGCAAAATTTCAAAAACGAAAATAAAAGAAGCAGATCACGGTGGCCGCGCCATCTAAGGCATGAAATGTCTTCGCTCGCTTGAACTCTGGGATCGTCAGTTCGATTCCCACTCACGGTATGGATGTCTGTGTTTGTATTGTCCTGTTTGTAGGTAGCGGCCTTGTTACGGGCTGATCACTCGTCCAAGGAATCCTACCGTTTGTGTAACAAAGCTTATGAAACTAACGAAGCCAAGGCCCAACAAAGGGCCGAGGAGCCATTGATGAATAAATGAAAGAAAATACAAAAAACATCGATAAATTAAAAATATTCTCCGATTGGACTGGATCAAATGTGGATGCGGCTCTGATAACTTTGGACGTAAAACACATTTATAGTTTGCTGTAAATCTACCTCAGGAATTTGTTCAACCTCATGCCTTGAAGGTGTAACGCTGCCTGCACTCTCTTCCCGCAATCCACATGGCGGGATTTGGGGTTCTGTGGCACAACACAATCTGACACGCCCGTCGATGTTTGGTACGGAGCCAGAGGAAAAAAGAAAGAGTAGGATCGAATTGAACTTGCGAGAATGGAGATTCGCTGTTGTTGCCCTGAGCTGTCTCCACTGCACAGTATCACATTTGGATCTTGCTCTTTTATCTGGGGATTTTCAATGCACAGGAAACATCACTAATCTGGCGTCTTCCACTTCAGGGCTGGACGGTCCCGAAGTAGACTGTGACAACTGGGTTCGTACCTAATTTATTTACTCTCTCTTCCAACTTCACAGTTCATTTGTCGTCCCGGTCACAGTCACAGGACTACGGAATGAAAATACGCACGTGTGGATTTAACGACGCTCTACCAAACGCAAGGCGATCATGTGGCCACGCGGTACACGGCTCGACAGCTGTGATCGTGGGTTCGAATCAAATTCGAGGCATGGATGTTTGTCTGCGTTTATTCTGTGGGTGTACGTAGGTAGCGGCCTGGCGACGGGCTGATCACGTGTCCTCAGGGATTCCTACCTGCGCCTTTTCTTCTTCGGTTCTCCGACCGGCATTACTTCGGCGTCTTGTACGGGTACCTCTCGTAAACCCGCCGCCTCAGGTTTCCTGTTCGCTGAGGCCGGCTTTTCGCCTTCTGGACGTGCCTCTGTTTCTCGGCAGGCCATCGTCACTCTGACCGGTATCACTGTGGGGACCTCCTCTTGTTGTGCCGCCGCAGGTTTCGTGTCCACTGAGGCCGGCTTTCCTTCTTGTAGACGTGCCTCTATCTCTTGACAGGCCGTCATCTCATTATGGTTGGCATTCACCCTTTTGACGGTGAGTGGGTAGTGTGGGGGCCTTAATGCATATGCCGGCGT